>NC_133101.1:36994318-37294318 GCF_022965805.1 Primulina eburnea | reverse complement strand
CGTATCTCCTCCGACTCTACTACCTCGCCTATTCTCATCAATATGCACATCATACATCTCCTCTTCTTCACACCTCCGATATTTTTTTTGTTGAGGCTTAAACTCCTTCTCCCACCTTCTATCCAACCCTCCTAACATCGTTTTAAATTGACGTCCGTCAATCATTATACCTGCAAGAAAAAGGTTAGTATAAAACAATAAAGAATAAAGTTTCCTCACCACAAATCCTCACTAGTCACTCCAATGAAAATTCACTCGCACTCGTCTTTTTCCCTCACCACAAAACCTCACAATTCACTCCAATGAAAAATTCACTCCACTCAAATATTTTCACTCAAGTGAGAATTCTCAAGGGGCGCTTAAGTCACGTGGCTTCCACGTATCAAACTTATGAGATCAATCCTGTGACGTCTGAAATTCGACTCACTTAGACCACACAAGAACAAGCAACTTTGAAAATTGACTAGAATGCGACTAAACGATAAGGACAAACTTAACGCTGAAATATAAGCGCTAAAATTCCAACAAACACCCGATTCAAAACTAGAATTTTTTTTTTTTCTTCTTTCTTTTTTTTTTTTTTTCGGGTGAACAGTACCGTGAATAGTAACTCCGGCGTGAACAGTAACTCCGATGAACAGTAAATCCGATATTGAATAGAATCCGATCGGATGAATAGTGCCGGCGATGAACAGTAAAAACGGCGGATGAACAGTAACCCCGGCAGATGAATAGTAATTTCCGATATGAACAGTACTTCCGATGAATAGTAACTCCGACGTGAACAGTGCTCCCGACTTGAACAGTAATTCCGACGTGAACAGTGCTCCGAGTGTGAGGAACAGTGTCGTGAACAGTAATTTCGGAAACGATGAATAGTACCTCCGGCGATGAACAGTAATCGCGATTTTTTTTTTTTTTTTTTTTTTTTTTTTTTTGTAGATTCAACAAATCGGTAGAAATCGCTACACGAAAATCCAACGAAGAATTGAATGGATACGCTTACTTGAATCAAAAACCTCGAGCTCTGATACCAAATGACGTGAATCTTGACACGAATAAATAGCAAACACGATTAAAAATAAATCGCACCCTCTATTCAATTACGATATTAAGATTCGTGTGTTTTTCCCGATCTTTTGAATCAAGTATGGTGTGATATTCACCTCTAAACTAGCAAGAGTTTAGCAACAAATAAACACGAGGATAAACAATCGAAAACTATACGAACCTTCGAAGAACTTTGCCTACGACAATCCGCACAAGCAACGATCGACAAACGCCACAAAGTTGAAAACTTTGATAAGTTTGATTTGATTTTGACAAAGCTTGGCTTTGAAAAGTTGAGAGAAAATTCTCAAAGTTTTGATAAACTCAAAATAAAATATGTATTGTGTTAATTGCCTAATGAATTTCGTCCAAAACATAGACCTTATATCAAAAGATTACTAAAATCTAGACTCCAAAATAATTAAAACTCTAAATAAGGTAAATTTTTCTCGCCCAAAACTCTAGGACACGGACCCCGTGCCCACCTCCGTGTGTGGGTCCGTGTACACTCGGTAAGAAAACTTCAGCTGGAAAGCATAGGCACGGACCCCGTGCTCACCTCCGTGTACGGGTCCGTGTAGGCTCGGTTTTCTTCATTCTCGATTGTGATGGGCACGGACCCCGTGTACAGGTCCGTGTACTCGTCCGTGTAGCCTCGGTCATCCTCTACTTGATTGTGATGCAACCCGAACCCTTCGAGCCTTGTTTTCAAGTC
Source organism: Primulina eburnea (assembly GCF_022965805.1). Classification (NCBI taxonomy): domain Eukaryota; kingdom Viridiplantae; phylum Streptophyta; class Magnoliopsida; order Lamiales; family Gesneriaceae; genus Primulina; species Primulina eburnea. The sequence continues at coordinate 37,292,553 of NC_133101.1, read as the reverse complement.
TTCATTGGTTGGATGAAGGGCAACATTCAACATCTTCAAGCGTACTCTCGGGCTTGGTTCTGGGAACGCATAGTGGCTGGCTAGATTCGTATCAACCAGGGCACTGGTTATATCGAGTAATAGAGATTATGGTTCCATCCTTTACGGAATTCGATATAGGAATACCACATCTGGAAACCGGGATCCCTAGACTAGGATTGAGTCTAGTCTAAAATGTAGAGTCACTAGCCTGAGTGACAGCTAGATTGAGTGGTATTGATTGATATTGAATTATGTTCCTGATATTGGTACATGTTTAGAATAGGAATTATTCTTGATATTGATTTATGTTCCTGATATTGGTACATGCTTAGAATAGGATTTATTCTAGAGATTGAATTATGTTCCTGATTAGGGTACATGTTTAGAATATGATTTATGCTTGTTATTGATTTATATCATGAGGTTGATATAGGATATGATTTTTGTTATATGCTCTTATATGATTTATATGATTGCATGTATACATGATTTATACTGAGAATGTAATTCTCACCGGAGTTATCCGGCTGTTGTCTTGTCTGTATGTGTGCATGGCAACAGGTGGGATAGGAGCGGGGTCAAGACGAGAACGAGGCTGGATTAGATAGCGTGGAGATCCGGGCTTCAGAAGCAACTTAGGATTCATCACCGACATGTAGTTGAACCTAGTTGGATTATTGTAGATCCTACAATAATTGTATATTATGTATGTTATGTAATTTGAATTTAATTACATTACGTTTCCGCTTTGCATTTTAAAAGAAAAATTTTTAGACCCTGTTTATTATGAATGATTAAATATTCCTAAAGACGATTAAGGAATGGATTAGCGTCCGGGTCCCCACAAATGTCGTCGGAACATATCCACCGGGTTTTACAGTTTGCTCCTCACAGCCTAACCACACAGTCGTAACAGATGGTTCCTGACGCAGACTCCTTCAACAGCACTTAGCACATCCCTGTTTCATTTCCTACCTCAGGGTGTATAGTAAAATAGTTCAGTCTGAAACTAATACATGAGAGGAGAAAAAGTCTTGGTTCTTTTGTTCAAACATACAAAATATTATTACATTATAACCTCCTGTAGAGGAGGAGAAACTTGTACTGAATTTACAAAACACATAAATTAGAAAAAGAAATATTACAATTTATTTCTATAAGAAATTGAGGAAATGTTCGAATATCTCAACTTCATTCTTCTTGCTTATTTATAGAAAGCTCTCCAGATTTGAAACTCGGACTTCAACTCTTGATGAGCCTTTACAGCTTGCATGTGGACCACTTTATGTAGTGGTTGAGTGGTCCCTTTACTTCACCATCGAGGTGGTCCTTGGTTTTGTCTATAGTATGAATCTAGACAGAGCTTTTTCTTCTTGTTTTATCTTCCAACATATTCGGTCGATATTGATTTGGACTATGTCTGCACAAATTTCTTTGCCTTCATCTTTTAAATGTTTATGATAGACTTGGAAATTTCTCAGTTCTTTTCTTTTTTCTTTTATACGTCTCTTGACTGCTTTAAGTTATGGAAAGAACATTGACATCTTTCAAGTTTCGTATATTTTCTTGTGTGTTTCTTTTACCCTATTTTTACTTCTTTTTATAGATGATTTTTGAGGTTAAAGTCTCTTGTCTGTTTATTGGATTTTCTTTATCTTTAAAGATAGGGAATCCAATGGTCTTTTGTCCTTTACCACTAATTATTGGCGGTCCTTATATTCTACACACATGATGGTCTTTCCTTTTGTTAGTGGGATATTCACATGTCCACTTTATCTTTGTCGGAGAATCTTTGGCTTTCTGTGTCCCCAAGGAAAATGTGTTTGTGGTCCTTCCTCACTTGTACTAGTATCGGTAAAGTGTTTCGGATCAGATCTCGGCTTGAATCATTTACCAAACTATGGTTCTTTCTGGTTCTGACATTCTGGGCAGATGTTTTCCGACCATCTTCCCACATGTGCCATACTACAGAATTTTCGGAGAGTCTCTTTTCTTGCCGGGAGCTTGCTGTTCCACAGAAGATTTCTTTTCTTTTCAAATATGTCTTCTGAAAAAATTGTTGTTTTTCTTGTTATTTTATTTAGCAGGAATGATCCGTTTTTCGAATTATGATAAAATTTAAACGAAAACTTGACTTTGTCCATCTCAGTTAGACATACCCAAAATCCTCATTGTAATGCCCGGAAATTTAATCCTAATAATCTGTAATTATTGAATTATAATTTGATATGATTATGAGAGGATTAATCGGGACACGAAATAAGAATACGTGTGGAAATGTATGTGCGAGGACAGTAGCATCTGCGCACATGCGCGACAGAACGCGCGCACATGCGCCAAGCAGACAGTAGGCCTCGCGCATATGCGCGGCGTGTATCCGCGCATATGCGCGACACAACCCGAGAGTTGTGAAGAAATCCTCACGCATATGCGCGGAAGAGTGTCGCGCATATGCGCGAGTACCCGTGAAGCTACGCGCCGAGACAGAATGTCTCGCGCATATGCGCGGAAAGTGGTCGCGCATATGCACGAGACGTGCAGCAGGCACACCGAGCCACTTGGCCTAATGCATGTGGGAGATGTATATATATATATACACACATGCATTTCATTCTCCCGGGGAAAGAAAAGGAGAATCCGGGGAAAGCTTTGATCCTTGATTCCAGAATTCGATTTGCGATCAATCCGTCCGTCTGAATTGTAATCCGACTTCGGTACCGAGTTCCTACCAACGTAGACTACAACTTGACGTAATTTTTACTACGTTTTGACATGCTTTGAAATTATGATGTTGTCAAAATTGAATGGAATTCATATATGATGTTCTTGACATATTAGACATCGTAGAATCGAAGTCAGATTGAGTTATGAATTTATTTTAGGGTATATTAATTTATACCAGACAGATTTGAATTGTGATTGAATTACAGATTGTAATGGATATGAGTTATGACTTGTAATTGATGTCTGTTGATTTGGTATTGACGGGGATACTGAGATTGTACCGTTATGACGTTGATTTTGAATTAAATTCAAATTGATCAGATTGTTATTGATTTGAAAAGTATATTGACATGAGATTATTGATATCGTCATTGCCAGACAGACTGTGAATTCAGGACTTCGATTGAGCCAGAAACCGAGGTAAGAAAGGTATAAGTCAATGTGTATTGGGACATCGACTCAAGTAGGATGTACTTGAGTTTCTCTAAATCACATACTTATTATTTGTTTATCATTGTATTTAATGATTTGATTTAAATGCTTGTTCTATGGAGTTATAGGAGCATGCATTAGACGAGTAATCTTGTGACAGAAGTACCTGATAATGGCAGGTAACCACGGGTACATTGCACGATGTCACAAGATATGGTGATAGACCATAGTCTATGACGGATGCGTCTGGACACTGGATGTGTAATGCCCGAGAAATTAATTTTCGTAATCTGAGATGAGTATTGATTATGGATGGATATAATTATAGACGAGCTATTACGAGACCAGATTGGTCAAATCATATTAAGGGTGCAATTTTTGGACAGAACCATTGGCGCCCGAGAGGTAGAAAATGACCGCCCGAGCGCCAATGTTCAATAGGAGCATGTTACGGCAGAGGAGGTGGCGCCCGATGAATTTTAGGGTATATTGATTTATACCAGACAGATTTGAATTGTGATTGGATTACGGATTGTATCGGATATGGGTTATGGATTGTAACTGCGATTTGAGAATATTGGATTGACGGGAATACTGAGTTTGTACCGTTATGCCGATGATTTGAATTAAATCCAGATTAATCAGTTTCAGTGTTGAATTGAGAATGGAATATTGATATTATGATTCCTGATATATTGTTTTAGATTTACAGAGATAGTCTTGAGTTCAGAACTGATATTACTTCAGACCGAAACTGCAAACGAAAGGTATAAGTCAATGTGATATTGGGAGATCGACTTGAGTCGGTTAGACTTGAGTTTCCCTAAATCACATACTTTACTTTATTGCATTTATATTGCATTGATTTGATTGATATACTTGTTCTCTTGATTATAGATAGCAGGTATTAGACGAGTAGTCTTATGACAGAAGTGACTGATAGTGGTGGGATCACCACGGGCACATTGCACGATGTCATGAAATATTGTATTGGCGGAAGTGCCATAGTCTGCCACTGGATAATTGGCTATCGATGTGGATAGGATTATAGCTCCTTCTATTACTGGTGATCATTACTGTATCGATGTGGATAGAATTATACTTCTTCTATTACTGTTGATCGATGCTATATCGATGTGGATAGAATCGGAGTTTCTTCTATTACTGGTGATCGATACTATACTGATGTGGATAGAAACAGAGCTTCTTCTATTACTGGTGATCGATACTATATCGACGTGGATAGAACTGGAGTCTTTTCTATTACTGTTGGTCGATATGGAATGCCAATGTCTGGAAATCGGGATCACTAGGCTAGGATTGAGTCTAGTCTGAATAGTGGAATCACGAGCATTGTCGACAGTTTGATATTGATTATGTTTCAGATTTTGATACATATATCTGTTACTTGATTACATGCTTTATATTGTTTATATGATTGCATGTTTCATTGATTTATACTGGGATTATATTCTCACCGGAATTATTCGGCTGTTGTCTTGTCTGTATGTGTAGATGACAACAGGTGAGATAGGTTCAGGGTTGAGGAGATGAAGAAAGATCGTGATTAGGGTGGAGATTCCGGACTTTGATTTTGATGTATAATAGGGTTTGAACACTTGACATTAGTTGTTAAACATAGTTTAGTTTGAATGCATGCAGTACAGGACTTGTATTGTATTTTATATACTGAGATGTATATATGTTTGATTTCACTACGTTCCGCATTTTAAAAAAAAAAAAAATTTTTTTTAGACCCTGTTTTTAATGGATTAATTAGTCCCAATTATGATTAAGAACTTGATTAGCGTCCGGATCCCCACAACAGGTGGTATCAGAGCGATAAATCCTTGAGATTGAGATAGGAGCTAGTGAGCGGGGTAGATTGAGGTTTTCTTTCCTGCTTTTGATTGCTAGCATGAATTCCTGTTTTAATACATATTTGCGTGAGTATGGAGCAATTGTTGAAAAGATTTCAGTCATTCCATCCACCGACTTTGAAAGGTACGGAGAATTCCGTGGAATGTTAAAGTTGGTTGGACGATATTGAATCGATGTTCGAATCTTTGGAATATATGGAGGAAAAGAGGGTGAAACTGATCGGACACCAGTTGCACGACGTTGCTAAACACTGGTGGATCACGACTAGACGGGCATTAGAACAACGAGGTACGGCCATTACCTGGAATGTGTTTAAGTCTGAATTTTATCTACGGTTCTTTCCAGTATCATATAGGAAGGACAAGGGAGCCGAGTTCGCAAACTTGAGACAGGGCCAGTTAAACATTGAGGACTATGTGGCTAAGTTCTCTACATTGCTTCGATTTGCTCCCCATGTAGCTGAACATGATGAGGCCGTTGCGGACCAGTTCATAAATGGCCTAAATCCTGAAATTTTTACCTTGGTGAATACCGGAAGGCCAAACAATTTCACCGATGCCTTGAACCGAGCCAAGGGAGCCGAAGCCGGTTTAATGAGACAGAGAGAGGCTTCGTTTGTGCCTTCAGCACCGAGATCACAGCTGCCTCCACCAGCTCCCCGATTTGAGAGCGGCAGTGGTAGTGGGAAGAAAGACTTCCTGAAAGCTAAGGGGAAGAAATTCAAGAAAGCTGGAAGTAGTTCATCCAGTTCGAGTGGCTCTAGACAGACTGGTCAGGGTCAGAGTTATACCGGACCCTACTGTAGCACTTGTGGAGGGAAGCATTCCACCGAGCAGTGCCGAGGAGTGTTCGGCAACTGCCGCATTTGTAAGCAGCATGGACACTTTGCCCTAGTGTGTCCATCAGCGTGGTGCCCAGGGATTCCAGGCCGCTGAGTCATCTGGATCAGTGGCTCAGACAGGGAGACGATCTTCTGCCGTTCATTCCTTTCAGCCAGCATCGTCTACTCAGTCACAGCAGAGGCCAGGAGGGAGCCAGACAGCGAGCCAACCTCCTCGACAGCAGGCCCGACTATTCGCTTTGACTGAGGAGCAGGCACATGATGCACCTGATGATGTCGTGGCAGGTAACTGTTTTATTTCTGGTTATCCTGCATATGTACTAATTGACACTGGTGCATCGCATAATTTTATTTCTGAGAGGTTTGCATTGAGTCATGCGTTACCTATTGAGTCATTGTCTGCAGTAGTGTCTGTCTCTTCGCCGTTAGGGACATGTTTGATGTCAGTGAAATCTGTTAAATCTTGTATACTGCAGTACGATGGGCATGAGATTGAGTTGGACTGTATTGTACTTGGGATATCCGATTTTGATTGTATTGTCGGTATCGATATGTTGAACTAGTACCGAGCTACAGTCGATTGTTTCCACAAGATAGTTCGATTCAGACCTGAGATGGCTGAGGAGTGGAAATTTTATGGTAAGGGTTCTCGTGCTAGAATTCCTTTGATATCTGCAATGAATATGACTCGATTATTGCAGAAGGGAGCAGATGGATTCCTGGTATATTCAAGTTGACTTACTGAAATCGAGCCCATCATTGGCGGATTTGCCAGTGGTGTGCGAGTTTGTTGGTGTCTTTCCAGATGAGATGCCTGGATTACCTCCGACTCGAGAGATAGACTTCAGCATTGAGTTAATGCCAGGAACAGTTCCAATTTCGAGAGCTCCATACCGGATGGCACCGATCGAGTTAAAAGAGTTGAAAGAACAGTTGGAGGATTTACTGGCCAAGGGATATATCAGACCGAGTGTATCTCCTTGGGGTGCTCCAGTACTGTTCGTGAGAAAGAAGGATGGGTCGATGAGACTTTGTATCGACTACCGGCAACTGAACAAGGCAACGGTAAAGAATAAATATCCATTGCCTCGTATTGTTGATTTATTTGATCAGTTGCAGGGTTCATCTGTATATTCCAAGATCGATCTGAGATCTGGATACCATCAACTGAGAGTCAGGGACTCTGATATCTCTAAGACTGCATTTAGAACCAGGTATGGACACTATGAATTTATTGTCATGCCATTTGGTTTGACGAATGCACCGGCGGTGTTTATGGGATTGATGAACCGCGTCTTTCAGAAATATTTGGATGATTTCGTTATCATATTCATTGATGATATATTGATCTATTCAAAGAATATGATTGAGCATGCTAATCATCTGAGGACTGTGTTGAGAATTTTGAGGGCTGAGAAACTGTATTCTAAATTATCGAAATGCGAGTTCTGGTTGAAAGAGGTGGTATTTCTGGGGCATATTATATCCGGAGACGGGATATCAGTTGATCCCAGTAAGGTTGAGGCAGTGATTTCTTGGCCGAGACCGACATCTGTACCAGAGATACGCAGTTTTATGGGTTTGGCAGGATATTATCGCCGATTCATTAAATATTTTTCGAGTATTGCCAAACCAATTAAACAGTTAACTCAGAAGAATACTCCGTTTGTTTGGTCAGAAGACTGTGAATCCAGTTTTCTGGAATTGAAAAAGAGATTGACCAGTGCACCTGTGTTAACGATTCCTTCAGGTACTGGTGGCTTTGTTGTTTATTGTGATGCATCTCACCGAGGATTGGGTTGTGTACTGATGCAGCGGGGGCATGTTTTTGCTTATGCCTCAAGACAACTGAAATCCCATGAAACTCGTTACCCAATTCATGATCTTGAATTGGCAGCCATAGTCTTTGCACTGAAGATATGGCGCCATTATTCATACGGTGAGAAATTCGAAATCTATTCTGATCACAAAAGCTTAAAGTATTTGTTTTCACAATCAGAATTGAATATGAGACAGCGAAGATGGCTGGATTTATTGAAAGACTTTGATTGTGAGATTAAATACTATCAAGGGAAAATGCAGCAGCTGATGCACTAAGTCGAAAGGTATGTGCACTATCCTTATCGACTATGGGAGTTTCCAACTTAATAGAAGACTGCTGTTTGTCTGGATTAGTTTTCGAAACAGATCACCAGCCTCTGAGATTATGTGCGATTCGAGCTGAACCGGCATTGATATTGAGAATCAAAGAGGCACAGAAAAGTGATCAGAATATACAGAATTCGATTGCAATAGTCAGAGCTGGTCATCAATCGGAATATCAGGTGAGAAATGGCATTTTGTATGTGAATAATCGTCTGGTTGTGCCGAATGTCTCGGATTTAAGACAGAGAATACTGACAGAAGCGCACAACAGTCGTTTTAGCGTTCATCCTGGTGGTAGGAAAATGTACAATGATTTAAAGACACAGTATTGGTGGAAACAAATGAAATCTGATGTTACTAGATTTGTAGCCAAGTGTCTGAATTGCCAACAGGTGAAAGCTGAGAGAAGAAACCAGGAGGATTGTTGCAGAGTTTGTCCATTCCTGAATGGAAATGAGATCACATTTCCATGGATTTTGTGACACAGTTACCGAGATCCTCCCGAGGTTGTGATGCGATTTGGGTCGTGATTGATCGATTGATCAAATCCGCTTGTTTTATTCCATACAAAATGACCTACCGATATGACCAGATGGCTGATGCTGTATGTCCGAGAATGTGGTTAGATTGCATGGAGTGCCGAAGTCGATTGTTTCAGACCGTGATCCTCGGTTTACTTCGCACTTCTGGCAGAGTTTGCAGCAAGCTCTAGGTACAAAGCTACATCTAAGTACCGCATATCATCCACAAACTGACGGACAGTCAGAACGAACGATTCAGACATTGGAAGATATGTTGAGAGCTGTAGTGCTTGATTTCAGCACTAATTGGCAAGATGCATTGCCACTTTGCGAGTTCTCGTACAACAACAGCTATCAAACGAGTATTGAGATGGCCCCATTTGAAGCGTTGTACGGAAAGAAATGCAGATCCCCTCTTTACTGGGATGATATCTCTGAAGTTCCTGAGACTGGACCTGATATGATCAGAGATATGACTGAGAAAGTGAAATTGATTCAGAAGAAAATGAAGGCAGCTCAGGACCGACAAGCCAAATATGCCAACCTCAGACGACGGACCGTTGGTATTTGGGGTAGGAGACCGAGTATTCCTGAAGATTTCTCCTTTCAGAGGTGTTGTCAGATTTGGCAAGAAAGGGAAATTGTCTCCAAGATATGTAGGTCTTATGAGATTCTCGAAAAGATAGGAGATCGTGCCTATCGACTTGCCTTGCCGCCTTCATTATCTGGAATACATGATGTCTTTCATGTATCGATGCTGCGAAAATATCTCCCCGATGATTCTCACGTGATTCAACCAGACGAGACCGAGCTGGACGAGACATTGAGTTATGTCGAGAAACCGATTCGGATAATCGATCGTAAAGAAAAACAGCTCAGAACAAAGACGATTCCTCTTGTGAAAGTTCAATGGACTCGTCATGGTATCGAAGAAGCTACTTGGGAGACTGAGTTTGATATGAGACAAGAATTCCCAGCATTATTTCAATGATGTAAATTTCTATCGCATTCCTTATACAGTTCTGTGTATATACTCCTTATTGATATGATAGATTGCCTGTGATTTCGGGGACGAAATCGTATCTTAGGGGGGGAGAAATGTAATGCTCGAGAAATTAATTATCGTAATCTGAGATGAGTATTGATTATGAATGGATATAATTATAGATGGGCTATTACGAGACCAGATTGGTCAAATCATATTAAGGGTGCAATTTTTGGACAGAACCATTGGCGCCCGAGCGGTAGAAAATGACCGCCCGAGCGCCAATGTTCAATAGGAGCATGTTTCGGCAGAGGAGGTGGCGCCCGGGCGATAGTTTGTGACCGCCCGAGCGCCAATGTGCAATCTGGAAGGATTTGGACAGAGGATGCCGCGCTCGAGCGGTAGTTTATTACCGCCCGAGCGCCGACAAAAATATATGAAAATGTGCCACGTTCCTCTATCATGCAACCGAGGATATTTATTTATATATATTTATATATATATATATATATATATATATATATTATATATATATATATATGTATCCTTCATTTTTTTTAAGATTCAGAAAGGAGGAAACCGAGAAAGAAGCTCGAGAAAGTTCACCGTAATCCGACTTCAGTACTGTAATCCTATCGACGTAGGCTACAACTGGACGTAAGTTTTGCTACATTTTGACATGCTTTGAAATTATGCTATTGTCAGAATTGAATATGATTCATATATGATGTTCTTGATATGTTAGACATCGTAGAATCGAAGTCAGATTATGAAACAGACTGATTATGGAATTGATATGAATTTTAGGGTATATTGATTTATATCAGACAGATTTGAATTGTGATTGGATTACGGATTGTATCGGATATGGGTTATGGATTGTAACTGCGATTTGAGAATATTGGATTGACGGGAATACTGAGTTTGTACCGTTATGCCGATGATTTGAATTAAATCCAGATTAATCAGTTTCAGTGTTGAATTGAGAATGAAATATTGATATTATGATTCCTGATATATTGTTTTAGATTTACAGAGATAGTCTTGAGTTCAGAACTGATATTACTTCAGACCGAAACTGCAAACGAAAGGTATAAGTCAATGTGATATTGGGAGATCGACTTGAGTCGGTTAGACTTGAGTTTCCCTAAATCACATACTTTACTTTATTGCATTGATATTGCATTGATTTGATTGATATACGTGTTCTCTTGATTATAGATAGCAGGTATTAGACGAGTAGTCTTATGACAGAAGTGACTGATAGTGGTGGGATCACCACGGGCACATTGCACGATATCATGAGATTTTGTATTGGCGGAAGTGCCATAGTCTGCCACTGGATAATTGGCTCTCGATGTGGATAGGATTATAGCTCCTTCTATTACTAGTGATCATTACTGTATCGATGTGGATAGAATTATACTTCTTCTATTACTGTTGATCGATGTTATATCGATGTGGATTGAATCGGAGTTTCTTCTATTACTGGTGATTGATACTATACTGATGTGGATAGAAACAGAGCTTCTTCTATTACTGGTGATCGATACTATATCGACGTGGATAGAACTGGAGTATTTTCTATTACTGTTGGTCGATATGGAATGCCAATGTCTGGAAACCAGGATCCCTAGGCTAGGATTGAGTCTAAGTCTGAGTCGTGGAATCACGAGCATTGTCGACAGTTTGATATTGATTATGTTTCAGATTTTGATACATATATCTGTTACCTGATTACATGCTTTATATTGTTTATATGATTGCATGTTTCATTGATTTATACTGGGATTATATTCTCACCGGAATTATCCGGCTGTTGTCTTGTCTGTATGTGTACATGACAACAGGTGGGACAGGTTCAGGGTTGAGGAGATGAAGAAAGATCGTAATTAGAGTGGAGATTCCGGACTTTGATTTTGATGTATAATAGGGTTTGAACACTTGACATTAGTTGTTAAACCTTAGTTTAGTTTGAATGCATGCAGTACAGGACTTGTATTGTATTTTATATACTGAGATGTATATATGTTTGATTTCACTACGTTCCGCATTTTTTAAAAAAAAAAAAATTTTTTTTTAGACCCTGTTTTTAATGGATTAATTAGTCCCAATTATGATTAAGAACTTGATTAGCATCCGGGTCTCCACAACAGGTTTGGTTATATCGACTTGGATAGAACTGGAGTCTTTTCTATTACTGTTTGTCGATATAGGAATGCCACATCTGGACACCGGGATCCCTAGGCTAGGATTGAGTCTAGTCTGAATCATGGAGTCACGAGTGTTGTCGACAGATTGATATTGTTTACATTTCTGATTTTGATATGTATTACTGTTATCTGTTTCATGCTTTGTATTGAACATATGACTGCATGTTCTTTGGTTTATACTGGGATTTATTCTCACCGTAGTTATCCGGCTGTTGTCTTGTTTGTATGTGTACTTGACAACAGGTGGGACAAGTTCAGGGTCCAGGAGATGAGGAGAGATCGTGATTAGAGTGGAGGCTCCGGACTTGGATTAGATATAGGGTCGAACACTTGATAGTAGTTGTTAAACCTTAGTTTGTACTGATTTGTAGACGGTACAGGACTTGTACTTTATAATATACTGAGTTGTATATTAGATTGTTGTCATTACGTTCCGCATTTTTAAAAAAAAATTTTAGACCCTGTTTTATAATTGATTAATTAGTCCCAATGACGATTACTGATTTTGATTAGCGTCCGGGTCCCCACAACAGGTGGTATCAGAGCGATAGATCCTTGAGATTAAGATAGAAGCTAGTGAGCGGGGTAGAATGTGTTTTCTTTACTGCTTTTGATTGCTAGCATGATTTACTGCTTTATAATACATGTTTATCTGTTTATCTGATTTGATTTGAAAACATGTGTTATTGAATATGAATTGGAGCTAATTCTGGATCAGCAGTAAGATTATCGGAAGAGGATTGAAACCGGATTTTGTTTGGGGTTATTAATCCTTTTGGGTTTCAGATATGCCTCCGAGAATAGTACCGGAGCAGGGTAGTACATCGAACCCTCCCATGGATGTGACAGCGACACCCACGGAGACACTTTTGAAAAGATTTCAGTCTTTCCATCCACCTACTTTGAAAGGAACCGAAAATTCAGTGGATTGTGAAAGTTGGCTGGATGATATTGAAATGATGTTTGATTCATTGGAATATACTGATGAGAAGAGGGTGAAACTGATAGGACACCAATTGCATGACATTGCCAAGAACTGGTGGATCAACACAAAAAGGGCATTGGAGGTACGATTATTACCTGGAGTGTATTTAGAACTGAATTCTATCAGAGGTTCTTTCCAGTGTCATACAGGAAGGACAAGGGAGCCGAGTTTGCGAACTTGAGACAGGGCCAACTTAACATCGAGGAATACGTGGCCAAGTTTTCTTCACTGTTGCGCTCTGCTCCACATGTGGCGGATCATGACGAGGCTGTGGCCGATCAGTTCATTAACGGCCTGAATCCGGAAATATTTACGTTGGTGAACACGGGAAGACCGAACAACTTTACCGATGCTTTGAATAGAGCCAAAGGAGCCGAAGCCGGTCTGATGAGACAGAGAGGAGCTTCGTTTATGCTTCCAGCACCAGGATTACAGCAACCACCTCCTCGATTTGAAGGTGGCAGCAGTAGTGGCGGAAAGAAGGACTTCTTGAAGACGAGAGGAAAGCAGTTCAAGAAGTCAGGGAGCAGTTCTTCTAGTTCTGGGAGTCCTCGACAGAGCCAGAGCTATACCGGACCTATTTGCAATACTTGTGGAGGGAAGCATCCCACTGAGCAGTGCCGAGGAGTGTATGGCAGCTGCCGTATTTGCATGCAACATGGACACTTTGCTCGAGTGTGTCCCCAGAGAGGTGCCCAGGGATTCCAGGCAGCTGAGTCATCTGGATCAGCGGCTCAGGCAGGTAGACGACCATCTGCTGTTCATTCTTTTCAGCAAGCACCGTCTACCCAGTCACAGCAGAGGCCAGGAGGAAGCCAGACAGTGAGCCAGCCTCCGAGACAGCAGGCCCGAGTGTTTGCTCTGACCGAGGAGCAGGCACAGGATGCACCTGATGACGTTGTAGCAGGTAACTGTTTTATTTCTGGTTATCCTGCGTACGTATTGATTGATACTGGTGCATCACATACATTTATTTCTGAGAGGTTTGCATTGAGTCATGCATTACCTATTGAGTCATTATCTGTGGTAGTGTCGGTTTCCTCCTCGTTAGGGACAGGTTTGATATCAGTGAAGTCTGTGAAATCTTGTATATTGCAGTACGATGGACATAAGACTGAGTTAGATTGTATTGTGCTTGGGATATCTGATTTTGATTGTATTATCGGTATTGATACACTGACCAAGTACCGAGCTACAGTCGATTGTTTCCACAAGATTGTTCGATTCAGACCTGAGATGGCTGAAGAGTGGAAATTTTACGGTAAGGGTTCTCGAGCCATAATTCCTTTGATATCTGCAATGAATATGACACGATTATTGCAGAAAGGAGCGGATGGATTCCTGGTATATTCAGTTGATTTACTGAAATCGAGCCCATCATTGGTGGACTTGCCGGTGGTGTGGGAGTTTGCTGATGTCTTTCCGGATGAGATTCCTGGATTACCTCCGATTCGAGAAATAGACTTCAGCATCGAGTTGATGCCAGGAACAGTTCCGATCTCGAGGGCTCCTTACCGGATGGCACCGATCGAATTAAAAGAATTGAAAGAACAGTTGGAGGATTTACTGGCCAAGGGGTATATCAGACCGAGTGTTTCTCCTTGGGGTGCTCCAGTACTGTTCGTGAGAAAGAAGGATGGGTCGATGAGACTTTGTATAGATTACCGGCAACTGAACAAGGCAACGGTAAAGAATAAACATCCATTGCCTCGTATTGATGATTTATTTGATCAGTTGCAGGGTTCTTCGGTGTATTCCAAGATCGACTTGAGATCTAGATACCATCAATTGAGAGTCAGGGACTCTGATATCTCTAAGACTGCATTCAGAACCAGGTATGGACACTATGAATTTATTGTCATGCCATTTGGTTTGACGAATGCACCAGCGGTATTTATGGGATTGATGAACCGCGTCTTCCAGAAATATTAGGATGATTTTGTTATCATATTCATTGATGATATATTGATTTATTCAAAGAATATGATTGAACATGCTAATCATCTGAGGATTGTGTTGCGAACTTTGAGGACGGAGAAACTGTATGCTAAACTGTCGAAATGCGAGTTCTGGTTGAAACAGATGATATTTCTGGGACATATTATATCAGGAGACGGGATATCTGTTGATCCCAGCAAGGTTGAGGCAGTGATTTCTTGGCCAAGACCGACATCTGTACCAGAGATTCGCAGCTTTATGGGTTTGGCAGGATATTATCGTCGATTTATTAAAGATTTCTCGAGCATTGCCAAACTGATTACGCAGTTGACTCAGAAAAATGCTCCATTTGTTTTGTCTGAGGAATGTGAGACCAGTTTCCTAGAATTGAAAAAGAGATTAACCAGTGCACCGGTGTTGACTATCCCGTCAGGTACTGGTGATTTTGTTGTTTATTGTGATGCATCTCACCGAGGATTGGGTTGTGTTGTGATGCAGCGAGGGCATGTGATTGCTTATGCCTCAAGACAACTGAAACCCCATGAATCTCGATATCCAATTCATGATCTTGAATTGGCAGCCACAGTCTTTGCGTTGAAAATATGGCGACACTATCTGTACGGTGAGAAGTTCGAGATTTATTCTGATCATAAAAGTTTGAAATATCTCTTTTCACAGTCAGAATTGAATATGAGACAGCGGAGATGGCTGGATTTATTGAAAGATTTTGATTGTGAAATCAAATACTATCCGGGGAAATCTAATGCAGCAGCAGATGCACTAAGTCGAAAGGTATGTTCTCTATCCTTATCGACTATGGGAGTCTCGAATTTGATTGAGGACTGCTGTTTGTCTGGACCTAGTATTTGAGACAGATAAGAGACCAATGAGATTATATACTATTCAAGCGGAACCAGAGCTGATTGTGAGAATTAAAGCGGCTCAGAAAGGTGATCAGAATATACAGAAGTCGATTGCTATGGTTAGAGCTGGACATCGATCGGAATATCAGGTTCAAAATGGTATTTTGTATGTGAATAATCGTCTTGTGGTGCCGAATGTTTCGAATTTGAGACAGCAGATACTGACAGAAGCGCACAACAGTCGATTTAGCATTCATCCTAGGTGGCAGGAAAATGTACAATGATCTAAAGACACAGTATTGGTGGAAGCAAATGAATCTGATGTTACTGAATTTGTAGCCAAGTGTCTGAATTGCTAACAGGTGAAAGCTGAGAGGAAGAAACCAGGAGGATTGTTGCAGAGTTTGTCTATTCCTGAATGGAAATGGGATCACATTTCCATGGATTTTGTGACACAATTACCGAGATCCTCCCGAGGTTATGATGCGATTTGGGTCGTGATTGATCGATTGACCAAATCCGCATGTTTTATTCCATACAAGAAGACATATAGATATGATCAGATGGCCGATATCTATGTTAAGGAACGTGGTTAGACTGCACGGAGTGCCGAAGTCAATTGTTTCAGACCGTGATCCTCGGTTTACATCGCACTTTTGGCAAAGTTTGCAGCAAGCTCTAGGTACGAAATTGCATCTTAGTACCGCATATCATCCACAGACTGACGGACAGTCAAAACGGACGATTCAGACATTGGAAGATATGCTGAGAGCAGTAGTGCTTGATTTTAGCATTAATTGGCAAGATGCATTACCTCTTTGTGAATTTTTGTACAACAATAGCTATCAAACGAGTATTGAAATGGCACCATTTGAAGCGTTGTACGGAAAGAAGTGTCGATCGCCTCTTTATTGGGATGATATCTCTGAAGTTCCTGAGACTGGACCTGATATGATCAGAGATATGACTGAAAAAGTGAAATTGATTCAGAAGAAAATGAAGGCAGCCCAGGACAGACAAGCCAAATATGCCAACCTTCGACGTAGATCGTTGGTATTTGAGGCAGGAGAGCGAGTGTTCCTGAAGATTTCACCTTTCAGGGGTGTTGTCCGATTTGGAAAGAAAGGGAAGTTGTCTCCACGATATGTCGGTCCTTATGAGATTCTCGAGAAGATAGGAGATCGTGCCTACCGACTAGCATTGCCGCCTTCTTTATCTGGAATACATGATGTCTTTCATGTATCAATGCTGCGGAAATATCTCCCCGATGATTCTCATGTTATTCAACCAGACGAGACCGAGCTGGACGAGACATTGAGTTATGTCGAGAAACCGATTCGGATTATCGATCGTAAAGAAAAACAGCTCAGAACAAAGACGATTCCTCTTGTGAAAGTTCAATTGACTCGTCATGGTATCGAAGAAGCTACTTGGGAGACTGAGTCTGATATGAGACAAGAATTCCCAGCATTATTTCACTGATGTAAATTTTCTTATACAGTTCTTGTATATATCCTCCTTGTTAATACGAATAAAATGCCTGTGATTTCGAGGACGAAATTGTATCTTAGGGGGGGAGAAATGTAATTCTCGGAAATTTAATCCTAATAATCTGTAATTATTGAATTATAATTTGATATGATTATGAGAGGATTAATCGGGACACGAAATAAGAATACGTGTGGAAATGTATGTGTGAGGACAGTAGCATCGGCGCACATGGGCGACAGAACGCGCGCACATGCGCCAAGCAGACAGTAGGCCTCGCGCATATGCGCGGCGTGTATCCGCGCATATGCGCGACACAACCCGAGAGTTGTGAAGAAATCCTCGCGCATATGCGCGGAAGAGTGTCGCGCATATGCGCGAGTCCCGTGAAGCTACGCGCCGAGACAGAATGTCTCGCGCATATGGCGCGACCACCGAGCCACTTGGCCTAATGCATGTGGGAGATGTATATATATATATACACACATGCATTTCATTCTCCCGGGGAAAGAAAAGGAGAAGTTGGGGAAAGCTTTGATCCTTGATTCCAGAATTCGATTTGCGATCAATCCGTCCATCTGAATTGTAATTCGACTTCGGTACCGAGTTCCTAGCAACGTAGACTACAACTTGACGTAAGTTTTACTACGTTTTGACATGATTTGAAATTATGATGTTGTCAAAATTGAATGGAATTCATATATGATGTTCTTGACATATTAGACATCGTAGAATCGAAGTCAGATTGAGAAACGGACTGATTATGGAATTGTTATGAATTTTTAGGGTATATTGATTTATACTAGACAGATTTGAATTGTGATTGAATTACAGATTGTAATGGATATGAGTTATGATTTGTAATTGATGTCTGTTGATTTGGTATTGACGGGGATACTGAGATTGTACCGTTATGCCGTTGATTTTGAATTAAATCCAAATTGATCAGATTGTTATTGATTTGAAAAGTATATTGACATGAGATTATTGATATTGTCATTGCCAGACAGACTGTGAATTCAGGACTTCGATTGAGCCAGAAACCGAGGAAAGAAAGGTATAAGTCAATGTGTATTGGGACATCGACTCAAGTAGGATGTACTTGAGTTTCCCTAAATCACATACTTATTATTTGTTTATCATTGTATTTAATGATTTGATTTAAATGCTTGTTCTATGGAGTTATAGGAGCATGCATTGGACGAGTAATCTTGTGACAGAAGTACCTGATAGTGGCAGGTAACCACGGGTACATTGCACGATGTCACAAGATATGGTGATAGACCATTGTCTATGACGGATGCGTCTGGACACTGGATGTTTGGTTATATCGACTTGGATAGAACTGGAGTCCTTTTCTATTACTGTTTGTCGATATAGGAATGCCACATCTGGACACCGGGATCCCTAGGCTAGGATTGAGTCTAGTCTGAATCGTGGAGTCACGAGTATTGTCGACAGATTGATATTGTTTACATTTCTGATTTTGATATGTATTACTGTTATCTGTTTCATGCTTTGTATTGAACATATGACTGCATGTTCTTTGATTTATACTGGGATTTATTCTCACCGGAGTTATCCGGCTGTTGTCTTGTTTGTATGTGTACTTGACAACAGGTGGGACAGGTTCAGGGTCCAGGAGATGAGGAGAGATCGTGATTAGAGTGGAGGCTCCGGACTTGGATTAGATATAGGGTCGAACACTTGATAGTAGTTGTTAAACCTTAGTTTGTACTGATTTGTAGACGGTACAGGACTTGTACTTTATAATATACTGAGTTGTATATTAGATTGTTGTCATTACGTTCCGCATTTTAAAAAAAAAAATTTAGACCCTGTTTTATAATTGATTAATTAGTCCCAATGACGATTATGATTTTGATTAGCGTCCGGGTCCCCACACTCATGCTCCCCTGGTAGAGATTTCATCTTCATTAAGTGAAGAGACCAGGGGTGTTACGTTTGTAAGAGGATCTTTGATGAATTTCTGGGCATTCATATCTGGTCTCCTTAGTTTGATAAAATGAAAAGTTTTGTGTAAGACTTTCCCTGCTGGTTCTTGTAACGCCCCGAAAATTTAAGAGTCCACGTGAACCACATGCATTCAATTATTAAATTCTTTGTGTATTTTAATTAATTATTTTAATTGCATTAATTAATTACTTTGTTGTTTTGCATGTTTAAAATATATTTTTCTACATGGTTGCATTAAAATTGTATTTTTAAAAGGGATATTCGATTTGCGATCGAGAAACGGAGACCGAGGGCTGAAAATAGAAAATATTTTTATTAAATAATTTTTTTAATTATTTAAAGTATGGGTTGTAATGCTCGAGACTTTAATTACTGTAATCTGAGATTAATTTGAAATTATTTATGGATTAATTAAGGTAGATATGGACGGAATGGATTAAACCGGGAAAGACGCAAAATATGTTCAAGGGAGGTGCCATTTGCGCACGTGCGAGACTTAATACGCGCATATGCGCGATTTGGCCAGAAGACTTCGCGCATATGCACGGAGTAAGATCGCGAATATGCGCGAGGTGATTACTATCACAAGTAAGAATTCCAGAGAGCTCAGCGCACATGCGCAGTGGAAGACGCGCATCTGCGCGAGTGGTAGAAGGCACGAGACAGTAGGTCTCGCGCATATGCGAGGCTTATGTGCGCGCATATGCGCGAGAAGTCCAGTGGCCGGATAAAGCTTCCGGTGCATATGCGCGGACTTTGGGCACGCATATGCGCATGACATGCAGAACAAGAACAAGCCATTTGGCCTTACTTGTGCGACGTGTATATATATATATATATATATATATATATATATATATATATATATACCTTACCTTATTCAGAAATGGGGAAAAGAGAAAGGAAACGAGGAAGTGCAAGTTTCGATTTCTGATTTAGGATTGCGAATGCTCTGGTCATCTGATTTAAAATCCTAGTACAGTACAGAGTTCCTAGCGACGACTACATTAACAGGACGTAAGTTTTGTTATGTTTAGATATCGTTTGGAATTATGATATTGTTAGAATTGAATACGAATCATATATGGTGTTTCTGATATAGTAGACATCGTATAATTGAGGTCAGATTAAAGAAGAGATTGTTTTTGTAATTGTTATGATTTTCGGAATCGATTTGACTGTGATGCGACATCGGATTTGTATTATCGTTGAAATTATGAGTTATATCGATAGTGATTATGAGTTCTGGTATTATATCTGTGATGTTCGGACTGACGGGGTTATCGATACTGTATTGTTATGCCGTCGAAACATCCGTAAATTGATATTATTCAGGACTCGGTATTGGTTGAGATTGTATTGTTGTACCGTATATCGATTGACATTGATCAGATTGTATTTTGATTTGAGTATTAATCAGAACAGGTTCTGAATTGAGTTATATATATTGATATTATGTCTGTTCGGTATTGTTATTACCAGATTGAGAATGGACAGAGTTGAATTCAGGACTTCGTCTTCGTCAGAGCGAGAAGATAAATGTATAAATTAATGTTGAGTTGGGATTGCACAACTCAAGTGAGGTTTGACTCGAGTTTCCATAAATCACATACTTCTTATGATTATGTTCATTGCTTTGACTTGATATGCTTCTTCTATGGATGTATAGAAAGCAGGTATTAGTCTAGTAATCTTGTGACAGAAGTGCCTGATAGTGGCGGGATCGCCACAGGCATACTGCACGATGCCACAAGATAGTGTAATAATCTTGGGACATAAGTGCCTGATAGTGCCGGGATAGCCACGGGCACATTGCACTTTGTTGCAGGATAGGATATTGGCGATAGGGCCACAGTCCATGACGGTTAGGTCAGGACACCGGACGTTTGGCTATATCGGAGTGAATAGAACTGGAGTCTTTTCTATTACTGATATTCGATATGGAAAGAGCCAAAGTCCGTGAATAAGAACATACCACCACCCCGATCGGGAGTGTAGATGGGTGTATGTTCTTATTCCGAACGGGATCCCTAGATTAGGACTGAGTCGAGTCGGAGTCTGGGAATCACAGAGAGTGATTCATTGCTTGATATTGAATTATGTTCCTGATGATGGTACATGTTTAAAATATGATTTATTCTTGATAGTGATTCATGTTTAGGATTATAATACATGTGACTAATATTTGATTCATGTCTCTAATTTAGATACATGTTAGGAATATGTGTTATATGCTTTTATATTGTTTTTACGATTGCATGTATACATGGTTTATATTGAGAATATAATTCTCACCGGAGTTATCCGGGTGTTGTCTTATTTGTATGTGTGCATGACAACAGGTGGGACAGGATAAGGGTCAAGAAGAAAACGAGGCTGGACTAGATAGCGTAGAGATCCGGGCTCAGAAATGGACTAGGATTCAGTACTTGATCTATAGTAATTGAAATCTAGTTTAATAGGAATGTATTAGGTACTAGACTTGTACTTTGAATTTAATACGTAAATTAGATTGATTTACATTACGATTCCTCTGTGTATTTTAAAAAAAATTTATGTCCCACATTACTTAATTGTTTCATTTGATATTAAAAATGATTAAGAAAATGATTAGCGTCCGAGTCCCCACATGGGTGATGCTTTTTCTTATTTTTGAAAATATGGGGTTTTTGAAGTGATTTTATACCCTGGGACGTAATTTTTAGCGGTGTTGGTTTTTCAATAAAAATGCAAACGTTTTGAAACCCGGCTAATAAATTCACAAACTTATTTAAGCAAAAGTATTTTTAATATTTAATTAATCACTAATAAATTCATAAACTTATTTAAGCAAAAGTATTTTAATATTTAATTAATCACTAATGAGCTTAAATGGGCATAATTAATATCTTAATGGACCAATACTTAATTAGTGTTTAATTAACTATATAATATAAGTAAAACACCCCAAAACCCTACATGAAGTGCACGCCACTTTTCAGAATTTCGTCTCCCAAACCCCACCAAATACACGGCACCCCAACACTACATTTTGAAGAAGAAATAATTGAGAAAGTTTATAGAGAATTCAAGCCAAGGTTCTTGTCCGTTCTTCGCAATCGTCAACAAGTTTTTCATGCGTTAAATACGCAAAGGCACGCCTATTCTTTCTTTCTAAAACCATCATCACACCATATTATCCTTTTATGCATGAAAATTGTGAAAAATCGAGTGACTATTATGGTTATTTTCGTTTAGGCATCTAACGTGAGATTTCAAGCATGCTTTTCAATTCAAACTCTTGTTTATTATGTGTACAAAGGGCTGCCATGACTAGGGTACGTTCAAGTGTGGTTTTACACGATTGTTTAGGGTCCTAATCTCACACCACACACGCTACACCAGCCCATACAAGGAGGAAACGTTTCTGCACGAAAATACTGTCAAGGGGTTCGGGTTCTGTGGTCGAATGGTTGGGCTCGGTTCGGCTGGGTCCAGGGGGATTGGGCTGGGTTAGTTCGACTCCTTGGGGTCTTAAGTGAGTGCACAACACGATGGTTCAAGGGTGGTTCAGTCGGTAAGGCTCTAGTCACCAGATAGCATAAACTGCACGCATAGGGGTTCTCGGCCTTATTGGGCTCATGGTTTGGGACTTCGGTTCGAGCCTGGGGTTTGGGGCCGTGGGTTCCTAGGAACCAGAGAGGTGTCTAAGGATGTTGGTCAGGTTCTGGACCAACTTGGTCCGGTGGTGGCTCCAGAAATTCAAGGGATGGCTCGGTGCCAACCATTAAGGGTCACTTAAGGGTTTAATGAAGAAATTATTTGAAACATGGCTCACGGGGGGTTGGGTCATGGTCCATAAGAGCTAAAATAATGTAAAAAGAATAAATTTATAATTTAGGAATTTTATATTAAATTTTGGGATTTTGTCGGAATTAAAACGCCTTCAAAACGTCAATTTACGAAATAATTAAAAAGCCTAGTTTTAAGCTAAAGAAAATTATGGGAATTTTAATTTAGGCTAAATTAATTATTTGGGACATGTTAGAGTCAAGAAAATAAAAAAAAAGTTAAAAACGTAAAATGTCACGTCTAGTGGTAAAACGGTCTTTCACACCGTAAAATTAGTAAATGTCATGGCAGTGTCCTAAATGCTATTTTATATGTTAATATGATTATTTTTATGATTATGGATGTTTATGATTTTTATATGTTAAAACGTTTATTATAAATGTTCATGGATTTTTATGGTTTAATCGTTGACGATTAAAAGATATGTTGCATGCTTGGTTTCAAACATAAAACGATATGTATATATATGATTTTTATTAAGTGATAATAACATATTGAAGGATGTGAAGGGATTGTGACTACTACATGTTGGAAATATCGTGAGGGTTATGGTCCCAGTGGGAGCCCGACAATCGTGTTTCCTTGTATACGGATACGAATACGAATACGTGATACGAATATGAATATGTTAATAAGTAGGCCAAGGCCCAGTTGACCGGTGAGAGTGTTGTTGGTGTCTCCGACGCCCAGTACTTTGGTTTTCTTTAGATGGATCCATCGCCCAATACGATTAATAATACGAGTCACAATCACGATCTGAATTCAACATACGCGAAATTGAATATGAATATGTTAATATGAATATGAATACGAGGACATGAATATGTTGATATGAATATGAATATGTTTACGTTTATATGCAAATGTTTATGCATAAGATATGAAAATGTTTTATTTAAAAGTTGTATGCATCATGAAAATGTTTACGAAAATGTTTATGTTTATGCATCTTCATGAAAACGATATTTTAAGCACAAGTATTTTTCACTGTTATATGTTAACTGTATTACGTATTACTTATAATGCCCAAGAATTTGATTAACGTAATCTGAAATGATTAACGTAATCTGAGATGATTTATTGATGATGAACGGATGTGAGTATATTTGGACCACTCCGGGACCAAATTGGTTGACACATATGAGTTATGTGATTTTCGGGCAGAATGTCTGGCGCCCGAGCGGTGGCTCTTGACCGCTCGAGCGCTAATGTTAAATCAAAGATGTTTCGGGCAGAAAGCTTGGCGCCCGGGCGGTAGTTTTTGACCGCCCGAGCGCCATCGGGTAGTGCAGGGAGGCAGAGCGCTCCGTGCCCGAGCGGCAGATTTTTACCGCCCGAGCGCCGAGCGAGCGCCCGGGCGGGAATTTCTTACCGCCCGAGCGCGATGCGTGTCTAGTGAAGGATGTGCCATTTGCCTTATTGCATGTACGAGATATATATATATATATATATATATATATATATATATATATATATATATATATATATATATATATACGAAAGGAAATCGAGAAAAAGGTTTCTGAAATAGGGTTGAAAATCCTTACGCCTTTTGTGAGAAATCCGCCCGTCAGATTTTGAATCCGACTTCAGTACTGAGTTCCTATCGACGTAGGCTATAACTGGACACTGAGTATTGACAGGCTTAGGGTTCGAGACTTCGACAGAGCCAGAGTATCAGAAAGAAAGGTATAAATTAATGTTGAGTTGGGATTGCACAACTCGAGGAAGGTTTGACTCGAGTCTCCCTAAATCACATACTTTCGTTTATTGCATTGACATTTGCAATTGATGAAACTTATGATTGTTGTCTATTGATTTATAGCCACTGCATGTAATGACTGCTGATTCACTAGTCATTGATTGAGTTGCTTAGATACTGACTGTATGTATTGATTACTGAGTCGTTGAATCATAGGCTGATTCGCCTAGTCACCGGCTGATTCGTCTGGTTATTGACTGATTCGTATTATTATAGGCTGACTCGCCTAGTCACCGGCTGATTCGTCTGGTGATTGACTGATTCGTCTAAACTTAAGCTGATTCGCTTAAATTACAGGCTGATTCGTCTGGTTATTGGCTGATTCGCCTAATTCTTGACTGATTCGTCAATTCTGCGGTTGATTCGCCCAGACACTGGATATATGAATTATATCGATGTCGTTTTGGGATTGATTCATTCCTATCGACTGAGATTCGTTATAATTACCTATATTCAGACATTGGGATCCCTAGGATAGAGTTGAGTCGAGTCTGAGACGACGCGTCAGTGGAGTCGAGTCTGAGACGATGCGTCGGTTGAGTTGAGTCTGATATGACATGTTGATTTACATTATTTATGCCATTCATGATTATTGAATGTTTGATATGGATTTATGTTTTTGATTTGAGACATGTTAGGAATAATTCTTATATGCTTTCGTATATGCTTTTATATGACTGCATGTTTACATGGTTTATACTGGGATATATATATCTCACCGGAGTTATCCGGCTGTTGTCTTGTTTTGTATGTGTGCATGACAACAGGTGGGGCTGGATCAGGGTCAAGAAGAGGATGAGAGAAGATTAGATAGCGTGGAGATCCGGGCTTCGAAGCAACATAGGATTCAGCACTGATATGTAGTTGAACCTAGTTGAATTTTTGTAGATAACGCAAGATTTGTATGTTCATGTTTAATATGTAATTTGAGTAAATTACATTACGTTTCCGCTTTGTATTTTTTAAAAAAAAATTTAGACCCTGTTTTATAATTGATTAATTAGTCCCAATGATGTTTAAGAACTTGATTAACGTCCGGGTCCCCACAACAGGTGGTATCAGAGCTGTAGGTACTAGAACTGTAGATTCTTGAGATTTTGATAGAAGAGGCTAGTGAGCGGGGTAGATTGAATTTTCTTTCCTTGCTTGTGAATGCTAGCATGCGTACTACTTTATATAATACATGTTACTTGACTTATCTGATTTGATTTGTAATATGTATTATTGGGAACGAATCTGAATTGATTCTCGATCAGCAGTAAGATGATTGGAGGAGAGACTGAATCGAAACAGGTGTTTTGGATTGAGTTACTAATCCTTTTGAGTTTCAGATATGCCTCCTAGACGAATTCCAGAACAGGGTAGTACATCGAATCCTCCAATGGATGTAACACCGACTCCAATGGAAACCTTGCTGAAGAGGTTTCAGTCATTCAAACCACCCACTCTGAAAGGTACTGAGACATCAGTTGAGTGTGAGAGTTGGTTAGGTAGCATTGAGTGATGAGTGCCGGATTAAATTGATTGGGCACCAGTTACTTGATGTCGCACAAAGCTGGTGGGTTACAATGAAGAGGGCCTTGGAGCAGCGAGGTACGATTATTACTTGGGATGTATTTAAAACTGAGTTTTATCAGAGATTTTTCCCAATATCGTACAGAAAAGACAAGGTGGCGGAGTTTGCCAATTTGAGACAAGGGTCGGCTGAACATTGAAGAATATGTGACCAAGTTCTCTACCTTGTTGAAGTTTGCTCCACATGTGTGAAAATGACGAAGCCGTTGCTGATCAGTTCATCAATGGCTTGAATCCCGATATTTTTACATTGGTGAACACAGGACGCCCGAATAACTTTGCTGATGCCATGAATAGAGCAAAGGGCACTGAAGCAGGCCTGATAAGGCAGAGATGAGCTGAATTTGTTCCTCCAGTGTCGAGACCACAGCAACCCCCTCCCCGATTCGAGAGTGGCAGTAGCAGTGGTGGAAGGAAAAATTTTCTGAAGGCTAGAGGAAAGCAATATAAGAAGTCTGGCAGAAGTTCTTCTAGCTCCAGTGGTTCTCAGCAGAGTTATACCGGTGTTTACTGCGGGAATTGTGGAGGGAGACATTCCACTGAGCAATGCCAAGGAGTACTTGGTAGTTGCCACTTCTGTAAACAACAAGGACATTTTGCCAGAGTATGTCCACAGAGGGGTTCTCAAAGATCCCAGGGAGCTGAACTATCTGGACCAGTGGCACAGTGGAGTAGACGATCAGCCACTGTTCATTCATTTCAGCCAGCACCATCTCAGTCACAGCAGAGGCCAGGAGGAAGCCAGACAGTTGGCCAGCCTCCTAGACAGCAGGCCAGAGTATTTGCTTTGACGGAGGAGCAGGCTCAGGAAGCACCAGATGATGATGTTGCAGGTAACTGATTTGTTCGATTTTCCTGCATGTGTATTGAGGGATACCAGTGCTTCACATACTTTTATTTCTGAAAGATTTGCATTGATGCATGCATTATCTGTCGAGTCCCTATTTACTGTAGTAATTGTTTCTTTTCCTTTGAGGAATGATCTTCTATCAGTGATTTCTGTTAGATCTTGTATACTACAGTAGGATGAAAATGAGATCGAGTTAGATCGTGTAGTAGCTTGTGTTGTACTGGTGTTCTATGATTTTGGAACTGCCTTACTGATATTGATATGCGGACCAAGTACAGAGCTACCATAGATTAATTCCAGAAGATGGTAAGAATCAGATCTGAGATGATCAAGAGATGAATATTGTACGACAAGAATTCTAGACTGAGAATTCCTTTGATCTCCGTACTATCTATGACTCGATTATTACAGAAAGGAGCAGAATGACTCCTTATGTATTCAGTTGATTTACTGAAGTTGAGTCTATCATTGGCTGATTTACCAATGATAAGAAAGTTAGTAATGTTTCCCCAGATAAGACTTCAGATCTGATTCCAATCAGAGAGATTGATTTTAGCCTTGAGTTGATATTAGAAACTGTTGAAATGGAAAATCCTGATTGAGACAGATTGGGTTCAGAGATTTTTATATCTGAAGATGATATATGTGTTGATTTTAACAGAGTTAAACCATGATTAGTCAGCTGAAGTTGACATCCGTATCAGGCAGTTGCAGTTTATGAATTTAGCATGTTGTGAATCTGATTGAATATTGATGATATTCAGAATAAGTGGTTGAGACAGATAGTAGACAATAAAGATTTTATTGTACAGTCAGAACCAGAGCTGATTTCGAAACGATAGCAGTTCAAAAAGCTGATTAGAATATTTAGAACTCAATATTGATAGTCAGAACAGAATGTCGATCAGAGTAACAGATATGTGATTTTGTATTTTTTATGAGATTGATTATTCTGTGATGTCAGATGTGTCAGAATGGTACAACAAAGCTTGATACTGATAGTCAGAGCCGAATACCAGGTAGGTATTTCCTCTTTAATTTATGTTATTAACTGATTTGTGTATATCAAATAGTTCGAATCAAAAGGACAGATATTGTCAGAAGCTTACAGTCATGGACTCAGCGTTCAGTCTGACGATTGAGACTGTATTGTATTCGAACAGATAGTTGTGATATAGACAGATGAGATCAGTTATAACAGAATTGTATTGAAATGTTGGCAGAAAATAGTACTGATATGTCTAAATCGCTAACAGAAGAGATAAAAAGATATAAATCAGAAGATTTATTACAGAATTGTGAAGTTTTAAATAGAAATGGAAATACATTTCTATAGCCTTCGTAATGAAATTACCGTCATTTTTACAGATTGTAATATGATATGAGTAAGATTGACAGATTGTTCCATCTATATCTATCAGTTTGTACCAGATACTGTATAAACATGACCAAATGACACAGATTGATGTCAGAAAAGTGGTCAGAAAGATCAGAATGCCACCATAGAATGTATCAGAAGAGTGATTAGACTGCATTGAATGCCTAAATTGACGATATCATACCATGATTTTTGGTTGATTTTGGCAGAATAGATCACAAAATCTTTCACCTATTGTCTAAAGATTGAAGGATAGTCAGAGCGAGCTATCTAGATACTGGAGAATATCCAGGAAATGTCGTACTAGGATTTTAGCACTAGTGACCTGATGTCTTGTCACTTGATCAATTATTGTACAATAATAGCTATTAGGTGAGTATCGAAATAGCTTTAGTCGAGATATTGTACAGGGAAAACTGTAGATTTCCTGTGTGTAGGAATGATACTACGGTGATGCCTGAGATTGGATCTGATAAGAGTAAAGATCTGATGAAGAAAATAAAACTGATTCAGAAGAAAATGAAGATAGCTCAGAAAATGGATATGAAATATGCCAACTTCAGGAGATGACTGTTGGTATTTGAGGACGAGATTGAGTTGTTAGGAGCTATTGAGGGGTTTATACGGATGCTGTATAACCAGTATTATAAGATTGATTCTATCACCAGTTATTGAAAGCAGTATTAGGAGATTATACCTTCTTATGATATGATTGATTGCCTGTGATTTCGAGGACGAAATCATATCTTAGGGGGGGAGAAATGTAATGCCCAAGAATTTGATTAATGTAATCTGAAATGATTAACGTAATCTAAGATGATTTATTGATGATGAACGGATGTGAGTATATTTGGACCACTCTGGGACCAAATTGGTTGACACATATGAGTTATGGGATTTTCGGGCAGAATGTCTGGCGCCCGAGCGGTGGCTCTTGACCGCTCGAGCGCCAATGTTAAATCAAAGATGTTTCGGGCAGAAAGCTTGGCACCCGGACGGTAGTTTTTGACCGCTCGAGCGCCATCGGGTAGTGCAGGGAGGCAGAGCGCTCCACGCCCGAGCGCCATCGGGTAGTGCAGGGAGGCAGAGCGCTCCACGCCCGGGCGGCAGATTTTTACCGCCCGAGCGCCGAGCGAGCGCCCGGGCGGGAATTTCTTACCGCCCGAGCGCGATGCGTGTCGCGTGAAGGATGTGCCATTTGCCTTATTGCATGTACGAGATATATATATATATATATATATATATATATATATATATATATATATATATATATATCATGAATTCTTTCAGAATTCATAAGAAGGAAACGAAAGGAAATCGAGAAAAAGGTTTCTGAAATATGGTTGAAAATCCTTACGCCTTTTGTGAGAAATCCGTCCGTCAGATTTTGAATCCGACTTCAGTACTGAGTTCCTATCGACGTAGGCTATAACTGGACACTGAGTATTGACAGGCTTAGGGTTCGAGACTTCGACAGAGCCAGAGTATCAGAAAGAAAGGTATAAATTAATGTTGAGTTGGGATTGCACAACTCGAGAAAGGTTTGACTCGAGTATCCCTAAATCACATACTTTCGTTTATTGCATTGACATTTGCAATTGATGAAACTTATGATTGTTGTCTATTGATTTATAGCCACTGCATGTAATGACTGCTGATTCACTAGTCATTGATTGAGTTGCTTAGATACTGACTGTATGTATTGATTACTGAGTCGTTGAGTCATAGGCTGATTCGCCTAGTCACTGGCTGATTCGTCTGGTTATTGACTGATTCGTATTATTATAGGCTGATTCGCCTAGTCACCGGCTGATTCGTCTGGTGATTGACTGATTCGTCTAAACTTAAGCTGATTCGCTTAAATTACAGGCTGATTCGTCTGGTTATTGGCTGATTCGCCTAATTCTTGACTGATTCGTCAATTCTGCGGCTGATTCGCCCAGACACTGGATATATGAATTATATCGATGTCGTTTAGGGATTGATTCATTCCTATCGACTGAGATTCGTTATAATTACCTATATTCAGACATTGGGATCCCTAGGATAGAGTTGAGTCGAGTCTGAGACGACGCGTCAGTGGAGTCGAGTCTGAGACGATGCGTCGGTTGAGTTGAGTCTGATATGACATGTTGATTTACATTATTTATGCCATTCATGATTATTGAATGTTTGATATGGATTTATGTTTTTGATTTGAGACATGTTAGGAATAATTCTTATATGCTTTCGTATATGCTTTTATATGACTGCATGTTTACATGGTTTATACTGGGATATTTATATCTCACCGGAGTTATCCGGCTGTTGTCTTGTTTTGTATGTGTGCATGACAACAGGTGGGGCTGGATCAGGGTCAAGAAGAGGATGAGAGAAGATTAGATAGCGTGGAGATCCGGGCTTCGAAGCAACATAGGATTCAGCACTGATATGTAGTTGAACCTAGTTGAATTCTTGTAGATAACGCATGATTTGTATGTTCATGTTTAATATGTAATTTGAGTAAATTACATTACGTTTCCGATTTGTATTTTAAAAAAAAAATTTAGACCCTGTTTTATAATTGATTAATTAGTCCCAATGATGTTTAAGAACTTGATTAACGTCCGGGTCCCCACATTACTCGTTATCAAGAATATGACGTGTTGAGTCTTTAGACTCACTAGATGTGATTGATGCAGGTGATTATAATGATTATGTTTATGGAGGTTTTGATGGTTGATCTGACTGGACTGAAGGTGCACATAACCCGATGACCGACGCTAGTTTTCCGCACTAGTTATTATTTATGATTTTAAGTAATGTTAAATATATTTTTACGCCTTTTATTTATGTTATGAGAGATTTTTGAGAGGTTATAGTATGTGCTATACATTTCAAATAATGTTTTTAGGTTGGTAAAATGTTTGACGATTTTATGCTTTAAAATATTTTTCTTTGGATTTTTAAATGGCAGTTGGATGTTTATTTTTAAAATGATGTCAAAAATATTTTATGGTTCGGCCGATGCTAAGTGAGGTTTAAAAAAAAAATAAAAAATTATAAGAAAACGAAGCAAACGTTTCAATTGGTACCAGAGCAAATGTCCTGTAAAGGGTTGTGCCACCATCAGTGCTAGAAAGATCAGTCATCAAGCTTGAACTTGTAAGTTTACATGCTTTATATGATTTATATGTTGTTACCTACATGACTACATGAAGTATATGTTCACGTCACATGTTTAATAGCTTTGTGATAAAATATGATTTATATGATTTATAATTTTTATACGTGATACGATATGAAATAAGAAACTATTTGATTTCATCGCATGTTGGCTTCGTAGTGGAATTGGACTATGTTGATTTTTTTAGATTTTAGTATTGACGTTTTACTTTTTGGGCTATAAGTTAATTATGAATATTATGAATGCTTTGAGACACGTAGATTTTCTAAGAAAATATTCGTGATTCATGGTTACTAGGCGAATTAATTTTTGGGAATTAGACGTAAGGAATAATGATTTAAAGATTTGCAATGACATGGGAATAAGAAAATGTATAAATTGGGATTTTAAGTTTTGATGAAAAGTAAGAATGATTATAGGAATTGATTTTTTTGGGTAAAGAAGTTTAAATTTATCGAAATTATGCTATGGGAAACCTGTAGAAGAAAATTATGAATGCCAAATTTATGGGTTAATTGAGGAATTTTGAATATAAGGACCCATTAAGATAATTTTTGAGGAAATTAAGAAATGATTTTTGCAATTGTTAAGGAAATTTGGGGACTAGTTAGCACTAAGAACAAATTGAATGGGTTAAATAGTAAGAATTTTGAGGATTTAGACTTTTTAAGAATGTATGGAACCTTGGGATATTTTGGTTATAATGTGATAATGAATGTTAATCAAGGATTTTTAAGATTGAATCAATATTAGGCTTGAAAATCTAAGCATTAGCGGATGTGTTTGGGATTTTAAGATTGAAATTTATAGATTGATGAACATTTTTGGTATAAAATAAGGAAAGTAATATACGATAAGCATGATTATCCCTCTTTTAATATTGGGAATTGTAAGAAAAAATTGAAATTCGAGGTTATAATAGTAATAACACTAAGTCATTTGGGTCTTTTTAAGTTGCGATTTGAAAATAAGGATTTAGAAGGTAAAATTAATTGGGATCAAGGAGACGTAAGGACATTCTAGAACTTAAGTTATTTCAGAATAACGCAGTGGAAGCGTACATTTTTGGGATACTAGAACTGAATCTAAACGTTGGGTTATTTAAGATAAGCGAATTTCGAGGAAGAAATTCAATTTAAGGGGGGAAGATTGTAACGGTCCGAAAATTTAAGAGTCCACGCGAACCACATACATTCAATTATTTAATTCCTTGTGTATTTTAATTATTTGTTTTAATTGCATTAATTAATTATTTTGTGCGTTTTGCATGTTTAAAATATATTTTTCTGCATGGTTGCATTCAAATTGTATTTTTAAAAGGGATATCCGAGTTGCGATCGAGGAACGGAGACCGAGGGATGAAAAATAGAAAATATTTTTATTAAATAATTGTTTTTAATTATTTAAAGTATGAGTGATGCTTTTTCTTATTTTTGAAAATATGGGGTTTTTGCAGTGATTTTATACGCCAGGACGTAATTTTTATCGGTGTTGGTTTTTCAACAAAAATGCAAACGTTTTGGAAACCCGGCTAATAAATTCACAAACTTATTAAGCAAAAATATTTTTAATATTTAATTAATCACTAATAAATTCACAAACTTATTTAAGCAAAAGTATTTTTAATTTTTGATTAATCACTAATGAGCTTAAATGGGCCTAATTAATATATTAATAAGCCAATACTTAATTAGTGTTTAATTAACTATATAATATAAGTTAAACACCCCAAAACCCTACATGAAGTGCACGCCACTATTCAGAATTTTATCTCCCAAACCCCACCAAATACACGGCACCCAACACCACATTTTGAAGAAGAAATAATTGAGAAAGTTTAAAGAGAATTCAAGCCAAGGTTCTTGTCCGTTCTTCGCAATCGTCAACAAGTTTTTCGTGCGTTAAATACGCAAAGGCACGCCTAATCTTTCTTTCTAAATCCATCATCACTCCATATTAACCTTTAATGCATGAAAATTGTGAAAAATCGAGGGACTATTATGGTTATTTTCGTTTAGGCATCTAACGTGAGATTTCAAGCATGCTTTTCAATTCAAACTCTTGTTTATTATGTGTAAAAAGGGCTGCCATGACTAGGGTAAGTTCAAGTGTGGTTTTACACGATTGTTTAGGGTCATAATCTCACACCACACACGCTACACCAGCCCATACAAGGAGGAAACGTTTCTGCACGAAAATACTGTCAAGGGGTTCGAGTTCTGTGGTCAAATGGTTGGGCTCGGTTCGGATGGGTCCAGGGGGATTGGGCTGGGTTAGGTCAACTCCTTGGGGTCTTAAGTGAGTGCACAACACGATGTTCAAGGGTGGTTCAGTCGGTAAGGCTCTAGGCACCAGATAGCATAAAATGCACGCATAGGGGTTCTCGGCCATATTGGGCGCATGGTTTGGGACTTTGGTTCGAGCCTGGGGGCTGGGGCCGTGGGTTCCTAGGAACCAGAGAGGTGTCTAAGGATGTTGGTCAGGGTCTGGACCAACTTGGTCCGATGGTGGCTCGAGAAATTCAAGGAATGGCTCGGTGCCAACCATCAAGGGTCACTTAAGGGTTTAATGAAGAAATTTTTGAAACATGGCTCACGGGGCTTGGGTCGTGGTCCATAAGGGCTAAAATAATGTAAAAAGACTAAATTTAGAATTTAGGAATTTTATATTAAAGTTTGTGATTTTTCAGAATTAAAACGCCTTCAAAAGGTCAATTTACGAAATAATTAAAAAGCCTAGTTTTTAAGCTAAATAAAATTTATGAGAATTTTAATTTAGGCTAAATTAATTATTTGGGACATCTTAGAGTCAAGAAAATCAAAAAAGAGTAAAAAACGTACAATGTCACGTCTAGTGGTAAAACGGTCTTTTCACACCGGAAAATTAGTAAATGTCATGGCAGTGTCCTAAATGCTATTTTATATGTTAATATGATTATTTTTATGATTGTGTATGTTTATAATTTTTATATGTTAAAACGTTTATTATAAATGTTCATGGATTTTTATGGTTTAATCTTTGACATTTAAAAGATATGTTGAATGCTTGGTTTCAAAAATAAAACGATATGTATAGACATGATTTTTATTAAGTGATGATAACATGTTGAAGGATGTGAAGGGATTGTGACTAGTACATGTTAGAAATATCGTGAGGGTTATGGTCCCAGTGGGAGTCCGACGATCGTGTTTCCTTGGATACGGATACGAGTACGAATACGTGATACGAATATGAATATATTAATACGTAGGCCAAGGCCCAGTTGACCGGTGAGAGTGTTGCTGGTGTCTCCACCACCCAGTACTGTGGTTTTCTTTAGATGGATCCATCGCCCAATACGATTAAGAATACGAGTCACAATCACGATCTGAATTCAACATACACGAACATGAATATGAACATGTTAATATGAATATGAATATGAGGACATGAATATGTTGATATGAATATGAATATGTTTATGTTTAAATGAAAATGTTTATGCATAAGATTGTGAAAATGTTTTTATTTAAAAGTTTTATGCATCATGAAAAGTTTTACGAAAAAGTTTATGTTTATGCATCTGCATGAAAACGATATTTTTAGGACAAGTATTTTTCACTGTTATATGTTAACTTTATTACGTATTACTCGTTATAAAAAATATGACGTGTTGAGTCTTTAGACTCACTAGGTGTGATTGATGCAGGTGATTATGATGATTATGTTTATGGAGGTCTTGATGGTTGATCTGACTGGATAGAAGGTGCACATAACCCGAAGACCGACGCTAGTTTTCCGCACTAGTTATTATTTATGATTTTAAGTAATGTTAAAGATATTTTTACGCCTTTTATTTATGTTATGAGAGATTTTTGAGAGGTTATAGTATGGGCTATATTTTTCAAATAATATTTTTAGGTTGGTAAATGTTTGACGATTTTATGCTTTAAAATATTTTCCTCTGGATTTTAAAATGGCAGTTGGATGTTTATTTTTATAATGATGTCAAAAATATTTTATGGTTCGACCGATGCTAAGTGAGGTTTAAAAAAAAAATTAGCACGTTTTACGAAAACAAAAAGCAGACGTTTCAGTTCTGGTGCTGCACTGAAAAAATACAACTCTAGAATATCTCATCTGGACAAATAATCGTTGTTTGTCCAAGTTTCATGCAACGCTTCCTGAATCCACTTTGGTAATGCTAAAATCTCCAGGAAACTGGGTGAAGTAGTATAAACTGAGGCAAGAGCCCCAAATTCATACCATGCTTTGACCTCCTTAGGATATGAATTAAGTTTCATTCATAGCCTATGATATTTTGCAGCCGCATCAACTCGAACAATAGATGGGTTGATGTCAATTCTTGTGATTAATTTTTCCCAAGTCTTTTGGTAAACCTGGAATGGAGAAATTTCAGCTTCATTAGTACCAACCTTAGATTTGCCCTTGTCAGTATTAGGTCTAAGGTTGATCTCTCCCTCTTCAATCCCCGAGGTGAAGGGTTGACTTGAAGACTCGAGATTGGAATCTGAAGTTTCAATTTTTGTTTTGACCGACTCATGATGAGATGATCTCGGCTTAACACTTGTTCTACAGGTACTTGAATCCGCTACTCCAGGTATAGAGTCCTGTACTCGAAAACTCTCAATTCGGAAAACCAATGGCTTCTCAATGCCTTGGAGGATAGGCCTTTCCATTACAGACAATAACTTAGTATATGCCTGTAAAATTCCTGTGATTCGATCAGAGACAATTCTCTTATCTGCTTGTTGGAGCCTTCCCACAATTTCTGCGTTCAGTGCTAACTTGTTAAACTCGTTTTGAAGCATTTCAAGGTGTTCCCTCAAATGCCTCTGCATCTTGATAATAGTATCGATGTCAATGTTGTCCATCTCTTGTTAAAAAATCTGTAAGAATATTTTCGTGAGATTTAATAATAATGATATCAAAAATATATTTTTGACATAAAGATTGTGATCGAGCAAAACTTGCACTGTGGAATCCTCAATAAAAATATGTTTTATATGCTCAAAATAATCGCAAGTGCACGATGTCAAGTTATAATATAGTGTACGTTTGTACGAGTATCGTTCCACTGAAGACTGTATTTAACAATTATTATTTCCCGTTATTGAACATTTAGCGACGCAAATGGATCTGATTGTTTTAACACTACTATGCTCAAATAAACGTGCAAATAAACAATTCAATGCTAACGAATGAGAATTAATATCTAAAATGTTGAGTAAAATTCAATGAGAAATGAATTTGTTGGGAATATCGGTTCACCTACCCCTCGTTAATTAATTAATTCGTTCGATAGTGATTATAGGCTTCCGACAGGATTTCCTATTCTATTGAACACACTCTCTCGAGCTATGCCAAACTAATTCGACTCATGAAGTAATTAAATGTCTTTAATTATTTATCAAGAGTGAAGCACATTTCGATTTGTGAAATCTCCTAGTTTTCGACCCTAAGGACTATGACTATCGGCGTGTATCCAATTTCATATATCTATGTAAATTGTAGATCCACGGATTATACTACTCGTTCGTATCACAATTTATTCTCTCGAACTCACTCGCAATGTAAAAATCGTTGTTAAAGTTAGCTACGCTCTAACAACACAAAAAAAAACAATAGTATTATCAAGAATAACGCAACAATCGAACATAAATTAATCCAAATCAAAGTTTGGGGTAGGCTCCCCTTAAATCCCAACAAATATTAAAGTTTAGCTACTAAAATTCATGATTGAAAATAACCAAAACAAAGTTTAGAAGATGAAAACTGAATTAGAAATACGAGAATTGACGAAAAATGCGAAGAACGACGCCCGGAAAACTTCAAATCTTCAATCCAAGCGCGAAAATCTCTCCAAAGCTTGTGGTGGCTCCGAATAGTGATGAAGTATATCTGATTTTCGTGCCTCCTCCCCTACCATATCGTCCCTCCTTGGAATTAAGGGAAGAAATCGTCCATTATTTTTTTTCCAAAAATACGAATGCGCCCGGGCGGAAGATCTTCGCAGATTCAGCTCTTCGATTTTCCTTTGACGCGCCCGGGCAGATGTAAGTTTCCGCCCGGGCGGGGGGTCTTCGCAAATTCATCTTTTTTTCTTTTCTTTTGCGCGCTCGGGCGGATTTAAATATCCGCCCGGCGGATGGCTCTCGCAAAAATTATTTTTTTCCACGCCTTGGACACGCCTGGGCGGAGGTCTCTAGAATTTCTCGCTTTGATCTTCAGTTTTGCACAAATCTCCTACATTTTTGCCAACTAAACACATGAGCAACACGAAGATATAAATTACTCTAAAATAACACAAAATGCATGCAGTCTAAATGATAAATGCAACACAATGTGACATAACATGGTACGAAAAACACGTAAAATCCACCTCTAATCAACCCCCCAATACCAACCTTTTGCTCGCCCTCGAGCAAAACAGGTGACAAGACAGAAAATGGAACGTGACACAAAGTAACTCGACAGTGAATTCATAGTCATCAACTAGCCTCAGCGAAACTCAACATTCCCTTGTCAATCAACACAAAAGCACGCTTCTTCGCACTTCCATTGGTCTAGACATTGTTTCACATAAAGCCTGAATGTGTGTGTGTTGTTAGTCCTAGCCTCACAGATGATAGAGGGGTTCATTCTCAACTATTTTCAGAGATTTAACTCAGCCTGTTAGCGTAAATATCACTCTCATTTATTCCTTTGCACTTAGTATCCATCAAGCAACGTTTTTTTTTCCTGAATAAGAATACAATAATGAAAGGACTATATTAGAACTTTTCATTTCAGATTCAAATCCATGTGTTTTGCATTTTTAGCCAGGAATATGATTTCATTCCTTTATTCAGCTCCTCAGCACCTTACATCTCCAACTTTAGCCAGGAATAGGATTTCATTCCTTTATTCGGCTCCCCCACACCTTACATCTCCATCTTTTTCCTTTTTTTTTTTTCCGATGCTGATAGATACCTCAATTCAAGAGAATGTCGTCAAGTTCAATTTACACCTTCAAACATCTTCGTTCCCCACTTTAGTTTTTAAATTTTCACCATCTTATCATGCATGCTTCTAGTTCTAACATTTGTGCAAAGAGAGTTCAATATATTAAATAAAACTGTATGTCGTTACCATAGTATGTGCTAAAGGTGTGCGAATACACGACAGACAGGGCATGTCTCATCACTTCCTAATCATCCTTGGCTAACAATATACTACTCCAAACACTGTTGGGTAACGCACAAACATATGCAAAACAACTACAACTAGATTCCGACAACCAATACGAACAAGGCACCAACACGACAAAGACGACACAACACCCATCCACCCCCCAATACTGAAGTCGAGCATTGTCCCCAATGAAACAGACGATAGAAAAAGAGACAGATAGGCACAACAGAATGAATGGAATATGACCTAAACATGCAGCTGAAATAGCAATAAACGAAAATAAACAACTGAACGGAATGAAATGCGATAAAGAAAAGAAGGGATAAAAGTGACTCCCCTCTCACAGATCCTCCTCATCGTGCTCCTCCGGGGGCAACCACGCCAGAGTCCGGCTCTAGTGCATCGGCGTAATGAAAATGGAACGGCGGCGGGAAAGCTGGCATGGGTGGTGGGAGAAGGGCTGGGTCAACACCACTGTGGCTCAGAGATAGGCAAAGCATGGAATCAGTAGCTGTCTGATACGTCTGACTCACAGCCTGCCACTGTAACTGATGGTCTGCAAAGGCAGCAAATTCCTCCATCCGGTCCTGAAGGAGGCGACGTGGCGGTCGCGGGGCCGGTGGTGGGGGCTGTTGTGGCACGGGATCAAACGCGTAACCGCCCAGGTGGGTCCAAACTGCGGTAAAGCCTTCCGCCGCACTGCTAATTTCTGCAACCAGCTAGCGTCATCGAGATCCTTGGTCGGTGGCAACCACTCATCGTCATCCTGAAAAATGACCCCAGCGCTCGCACATAGCTCTGTGATAATGTGGGGGAAGAACAATGCCACATTCGGATTATGAATGCTCAGCTGGATCTGCGAATGGATTATCTTGCCCTCATTGAGTTGCATCTGAGTGATCAATGCATAAAGTAGCAGCCCCCTCTCTCTCTGGACTTCACTCGTGTGCACGACTGGCATCAACCGTGTGGCCAGAAATTCATACCACAACGCAGCCGGGATAAGCAAATATTTCTCAGCAAAACAAGTACGCGAGCCAGGTGTCTTCCACGGAAACCCCTGATAACAAATTATTTGCATCATCAAGTCTAAATCTGGTTCTGCTACCCATGCCACATAAACCGAGTCATCCATCGCCGGTGTCTCAAGCACCCTATTAATCTCCGCTGAACTAAAATCGACCAACTTCCCTCTCACAAATGCCTTACCATCACTCCTCTCAGTTGCATTGGCATAGAATTCCCTTACCACTGGTACCACCGCGGCTTGCGGTTGGCTACAAAATTTTCCCCAGCTTCTATTCCGAATCTGATTGATAATATCTATGTATTGCTCAAACTGGAAACCCCGTTCGCGAAGCAGAGCTCTATGTATTTTCGCATGCTCATATCGTTCTCTAGCCGAAGTATTCACAAATAATTGGGAGGTTTGAGATGACGAAGAAGAAGCACCGTGACTTACCCGAGCCTTTTTAGGTGCCATCGTTGTTGACGAGTACTGAAGAACAATAAGCCCGAAGTAGGAGGATGTGTCGCCGAGACTTGGTGGCGGTCCGGAACTGAAGAGGCGGCCGGAAATCGCGAAGGTTGCCGGAAATTTGAGTTCTTACCCGGAAAAATCGCGTCTTGACACTCGGTGAAGGTGAAGGTGCACGATTGTATCTGAAATTTGGTGAGAATAGATGAATTGAGTGAGATGGAGATAGTAGGAGCGAAACAATCGCGTGGGACGGCTAGGGTATGACTGGGGAGGAGAAAAAAGTCGCGCAGATTATAAATCTGCGCGATCCACCCGGGCGGTTAGTCCTCGAATTTTTTTTTTGAAATTTTGAAAAGTGCGCGCCCGGGCGGATGTAAGTTTCCGCCCGGGCGGAAGCTTCACGGCAATTTTTTATTAAAAAGGGGCGCGTCCGGGCGGGTGTAAGTGTTCGCCCGGGCGGAAGCTTCACGGCTTTTCACCAATTTTTTTTTCTTTTTTTTTTAAAATAATAATAAGAGCACAACTAAAAATCGAAATAAATGCAAGATAAGGGACAAGGGGTAGTTCTCAATTTATAGTCGAGAGCTGGACTGTCGGTCCGTTTTCAGTTTAGATTATCTTGGAACCGGGTGATTCCAAGTTGCGGCTCAATTGTGCCACCCTTTAGTGCTTCAATCGCTGTGCATTGACTGTAAAGGTCCCATCCTTTCCATTTTTCAATTCTACAACCCCCGATGGGTAAAATTTGGAAATCACATATGGACCAGACCATCGCGACTTCAACTTTCCGAGAAATAGTCGCAACCTGGAGTTGTAGAGCAGGACGTTTTCACCTTCCTTGAATTCCCTTTCAATGATTCGCCTGTCGTGAGCCCTCTTTGACTTTTCTTTGTATGACAGTGCAAGATCATATGCCAAATTCCGGAACTCCTCCAAGCGATCCAGTTGCAGCAGACGGCGTTCATCTTGCATCAGTAAAATTAAAGTTCAATGCTTTTGTAGCCCAGTATGCTCGATGCTCTAACTCTACAGGTAAATGACATGCTTTACCAAACAAAAACCTATATGGTGTAGTGCATATAGTTGTTTTAAAAGCAGTCAAATATTCCCAAAGAGCATCATCTAATCTCACCGACCAATCTTTCCTACTGACACCTACCAGTTTCTCCAGAATTCGCTTTATCTCTCGGTTCGACACTTCCACTTGACCACTCGTCTGGGGTGATAGGGGGTAGAGATCTTATGTGTGACACCATATTTGCTCAAAAGTTTTTCAAATATTTTGTTGCAAAAATGCGTGCCACCATCACTAATGATTGCTCGTGGTGTTCCAAATCGGTTAAAAATGTTTTTCTTTAAAAATTTTAGGACCGCTTGAGCATCATTAGTGGCGTACGCTTCCGCCTCTACCCACTTAGACACATAATCCACCGCAACCCAGATGTATTTTTTCGTGAAAGAACTGGGAAATGGTCCCATGAAGTCTATCCCCCACACATCAAAAACCTCACACTCAATGATATTATTTAAAGGCATTTCATGACGGTTAGATATGTTACCTGACCGCTGGCATTTATCACAATGTAGCACATAAGAACGAGCATCTTTAAAGAGGGTTGGCCAATAAAAGCCACATTCAAGTACCTTAGATGTCGTCCTTGTTGGTCCGAAATGACCACCTACCTCACGGTCATGGCAATGGTTGAGAATTTGATCGAACTCTTCCTCTGCAACACACCTTCTTATAATGGCATCTGCACAAATTTTGAACAAAAACGGTTCCTCCCAAAAATAGTGTTTCACGTCAGAAAAGAATTTCTTTCGTTGGTGAAACGATAGGTTTGGTGGAGGTGTGCCTGTGACAAGAAAGTTAGCGAAATTTTCATACCAAGGACAATTTCTCACCTCAAATAGCTGCTCATCAGGGAACCAATCATTGATAGCATGATCGACAGAATCATCACAAATAAATTCTAGTATAGACAAGTGATCTGCTACCACATTCTCAACACCTTTCTTGTCTTTGATTTCTAAGTCAAACTCTTGCAATAATAAAATCCACCGAAGTAAGCGTGGCTTTGCATCTTTTTTAGCAAGTAAGTAATTAAGGGCAGAATGATCAGTGAATACAATTACTTTGGATAAAACAAGGTATGAATGAAATTTGTCAAGTGCAAATACTACTGCAAGTAATACATTTTCAGTTGTTGCATAATTCAATTGAGCCTCATCTAAGGTCTTACTTGCATAGTAAATTGTATGAAATACCTTGTTTTGCCGCTGGCCAAGTACGGCCCCTACTGTAGTGTCACTGGCGTCGCACATGATCTCGAAAGGTAGATCCCAATCCGGTGCTACCAAGACAGGATCCGTCACCAAGCGCTCCTTCAAATTCTCATATGCCTGTAAACAGTCACAATTGAAATCAAATGGCACATCTTTCATAAGTAAGGAAGATAGAGGCTTGGCAATTTTTGAAAAATCTTTTATAAAATGCCGATAAAAACCGGCGTGGCCTAGAAAACTTCTAAATCACTTTATGGACGCCGGAGGTGGTAAGTTCTTGATAACTTCAACTTTCGCCTTATCCACCTCTATTCCGTGCTCCGAAATCTGGTGCCCTAGGACAATTCCCTCTTGTACCATGAAATGACACTTTTCCCAATTTAGCACCAAATTCGTCTCCTCACATCTCAACAACACCACCTTCAAGTTCTGCAAACAGTCATCAAAAGAAGGGCCGAAAATAGAGAAGTCATCCATAAAAATTTCAAGAAAAGTTTCTATCATATCATGGAATATAGCGGTCATGCAACGTTGAAATGTGGTAGGGGCATTACAAAGACCAAACGGCATGCGGCGAAAAGCGAAAGTTCCATAAGGACAAGTGAAAGTGGTTTTCTCTTCGTCCTCAGGTGCAATGGTGATTTGATTATACCCCGAATACCCATCTAGAAAACAATAAAAATCATGACCCTCTAACCTCTCAAGCATTTGATCAATAAAGGGAAGGGGAAAGTGGTCTTTTCGGATGGCATCATTCAATTTCCTATAATCAATGCACACACGCCATCCCGTAACAGTCCTGGTGGGTATTAGTTCATTATTATCATTTGTAATCACAGTAATCCCACCCTTTTTTGGCACACACTAAACCGGACTTACCCATGCACTATCAGATATAGGATAGATAATACCTGCATCGAGAAGCTTAATCGTTTCTGCCTTTACTACCTCTTGCATCTTTGGATTCAATCTTCTCTGAGGTTGCACAAGAGGTGAGTACTTGTCTTCCATCAAGATCTTGTGCATGCAGACTGATGGATTGATCCCTTTGATATCCGCCACCTTCAACGCAAATGCACCCTTGTGCGCTTTCAGAGCCTCCAACAGTTTGTCTTCCATCACATCTGTCAAAGCAGCAGAAATAATGACAGGTAAAGTGTTATTCTCACCTAAGTAAAAGACTTGAGGTGTGGAGGCAACAGATTTAGCTCAAGTGTTGGTGGCTCCTCGATGCTTGACCTTTGAGGGGTCAAATCTCTTGGTTCTCCTAGATCCTCCAGTCGCATCCTCATTGGCTTTCTCCATGGATGGTTGGCATTAAAGTGTGCCACTATTTCAGCTTTTTCTTCATCCAATTCCTCTTCTTCCAATTCAGTAGTGATAGTGGCCTCCAAAGGGTCCCTAAGAGCATCCTGCACATAGTGAGACACAAGAGAGTCAAAAGCATTAATTCTAAAGCAACTATCAGAGTGCAGTGTGTGCTTAAGTGCATTAAAAAAATCAAAAGTAATCTCTTCCTCGCCCACTCTCAATCTCAACTTCCCTTCTTGCACATCAATCAGTGCCTTGCCAGTTGCAAGGAACGGTCTCCCCAAAATTAGAGGCGTCTCTGTATCCTCCTCCATGTCGAGAACCACGAAATACGCAGGAAAAATGAATTTGTCCACTTTCACTAGCACATCCTCAATCACTCCGCGGGGGTACTTGACAGATCTGTCAGCCAGTTGCAAGGACATCCTCGTCGGCTTAGG
The DNA here is from genome assembly GCF_022965805.1 of Primulina eburnea. Classification (NCBI taxonomy): domain Eukaryota; kingdom Viridiplantae; phylum Streptophyta; class Magnoliopsida; order Lamiales; family Gesneriaceae; genus Primulina; species Primulina eburnea. Next base: position 37,248,287 of record NC_133101.1, on the reverse strand, counting down.
CTCTCCCAACCCGAGTTTCCTAAACACAGACAATGGCATAAGATTAATACTTGCACCAAGATCACATAACGCTTTATGAAAAACAACATCACCAATCATGCAAGGAATAGAGAAACTCCCCGGATCTTTTAGTTTCGGTGGGATTTTGTTTTGCACCAAAGCGGAGCAACTTTTAGTTAAGTTCACTGTCATGTGATCCTCCAACTTCCTCTTATTAGCTAAAATTTCCTTCAAAAATTTAGCATAACTAGTCATTTGCATTAAAGAATCGACGAAGGGAATATTGATATGCAATTTTTTAAATACCTCAAGAAATTTACCGAATATTGCATCTAGTTTTGCTTTTTTCAATGCTGCATGAAAAGGAGGAGGTATAACAATTTTAGGTTGTGCACTGGGTGCTGGTGTAGAGTTAGAAGACTTACCTTTGGATGTCTCAGTCAGTTCATCCGCTATTTGAATTTTTTTCTTTTCCCTTTGACTCCAAAATTTTCCCACTCTTCAACTCAATGGCCTTCACTTGCTCTTTTGGATTAGTCTCGGTATTACATGGCAAGGTGTCCGGATCTCTACTTGCTATCATCTTCACTAACTGACCAATCTGATTTTCAAGCCCCTTTATCAACGCATCCTGATTTTGAAGTCTAGTTTCAGTGGATGAAATAAACTTAGACATCATTTGCTCCAAGTTGTACTTTTCTTCTCTAGGAGGATCGGATCTGTACATCGGTTGTTTCCCATATTGTTGTCCTCCTTGCGGTCTATTCTGACTGTTTTGACTGCCCCATGAGAAGTTGGGATGTTGCCTCCACCCAGAATTGTATGTGTTCGAATAAGGGTCATTCCTTGGGCGGTTTTGGACTCCCACTTGATTCACCGGTGCCTCATTTTGCACATAGAAGGGATTTCCATCCTGATAGTCTTTCACATAGTGTTCTCCTCCACATTTCTCACAGAATATCTCCTGAATACGCATAGCTATGCCATCAATGTTCAAGCCATCGAGCTTCCTGTTCAATGCATCAAGTTGTGCAGTATAGCAGAAAAATCAGTTACCTGATGAACTCCTGCACTTCTCCGCTGGTTGTTCCTGTCAGATTGAGGATGATTACTGCTAGCAGCCATCTCCTCCAACAACTCATATCCATCTTCCCCAGTCTTCCTCAAAAGGTTTCCACAAGCAGCAGCATCTATCATAGTACGGTTAGGAGTAAGCAAACCATAATAAAATGTTTGAACGACTAACCCAAGTGGTAACTCGTGATGTGGGCATCTTCGTAGTAGATCCTTGAAGCGTTCCCATGCCTCATATAGAGATTCCTGATCGAATTGAGGAAATGTTGTAATGTCTGCCCGCAGCTTCATGGTCTTGGAGGGAGGGAAGTATTTGATGAGAAATGCTTTCGCCATGTCCTCCCATGTAGCGATCGAACCTATAGACAAACAATTTAACCACGCTTTAACTTTATCACGTAAGGAGAAAGGAAATAAACGCAACCTAACAGCATCATCAGAAACTCCATTGAATTTATAAGTATCGCAAAGTTCAAGAAAATCCGCGATGTGCGTGTTTGGGTCATCTATTGCAGTTCCTCCAAATTGGACTGTGTTCTGAATCATCTGGATTATGGCTGGCTTGATTTCAAAGTGATTTGCCCGCACGATAGGCCTCACAATGCTAGGACGTGCACCCTCCAAAGAAGGTTGGGCAAACTCCAGCATTGGTATGCGGCGCGGTATCTCCACATGTCTATCTTCACGACGTTCCTCCTCTTGATCATTCAACTGCCTCTCCATCAGTTCTTTTAGCCTCTGCTGCTGTCTTCTCCTGCGGAAAGTTCTTTCGATTTCAGGATCAAACTCAAGCTCCACGTCAAGTGACTTTGGCATGCACTAGACAAGATATCTGGAATAAAATATGGAGAGTTAGCTCAAGATAAATAAAATAACGCTAAAGAAAACGACTAAAAATAAATTTGTAGATTAACAGTCCCCGGCAACGGCGCCAAAAACTTGATCGAGCAAAACTTGCACTGTGGAATCCTCAATAAAAATATGTTTTATATGCTCAAAATAATCGCAAGTGCACGATGTCAAGTTATAATATAGTGTACGTGAGTACGAGTATCGTTCCACTGAATACTGTATTTAACAATTATTATTTTCAGTTATTGAACATTTAGCGACGCAAATGGAGTTGATTGTTTTAACACTACTATTCTCAAATAAACGTGCAAATAAACAATTCAATGCTAACGAATGAGAATTAATATCTAAAATGTTGAGTAAAATTCAATGAGAAATGAATTTGTTGGGAATATCGGTTCACCTACCCCTCGTTAATTAATTAATTCGTTCGATAGTGATTATAGGCTTCCGACATGATTTTCTATTCTACTGAACACTCTCTCTCGAGCTATGCCAAACTAATTCGACTCAATGAAGTAATTAAATGTCTTTAATTATTTATCAAGAGTGAATCGCATTTCGATTTGTGAAATCCCCTAGTTTTCGACCCTAAGGACTATGACTATCGGCGTGTATCCCATTTCATATATCTATGTAAATTGTAGATCCACGGATTATACTACTCGTTCCTATCACAAGTTATTCACTCGAACTCAATCGCAATATAAAACGTTGTTAAAGTTAGCTACGCTCTAACAAAACGAAGAAAAAACAATAGTATAATCAAGAATAACGCAACAATCGAACATAAATTAATCCAAATCAAAGTTTGGGGTATGCTCCCCTTATATCCCAACAAATATTAAAGTTTAGCTACTAAAATTCATGATTGAAAATAACCAAAACAAAGTTTAGAAGATGAAAACTGAATTAGAAATACGAGAATTGACGAAAAATACGAAGAACGACGCCCGGAAAACTTCAAATCTTCAATCCAAGCGCGAAAATCTCTCCAAAGCTTGTGGCGGCTCCGAATAGTGATGAAGTTTATCTGATTTTCGTGCCTCCTCCCCTACCATATCGTCCCTCCTTGGAATTAAGGGAAGAAATCGTCCATTATTTTTTTTCCAAAAATACGAATGCGCCGGGTTGATGTAAGTTTCCGCCCGGGCGGAAGATCTACGCAGATTCAGCTCTTCGATTTTCCTTTGACGCGCACGGGCGGATGTAAGTTTCCGCCCGGGCGGGGGGTCTTCGCAAATTCATCTTTTTTTCTTTTCTTTGGCGCGCCCGGGCGGATGTAAATATCCGCCCGGGCGGGTGGCTCTCGCAAAAATTATTTTTTCCACGCCTTGGACGCACCCGGGCGGAGGTCTCTCGAATTTCTCACTTTGATCTTCAGTTTTGCACGAATCTCCTACATTTTTGCCAACTAAACACATGAGTAACACGAAGATATAAATTACTCTAAAATAACACAAAATGCATGTAGTCTAAATGATAAATGCAACACAATGCGACATAACATGGTACGAAAAACACGTAAAATCCACCTCTATCAGATTGCCATCTTAAAACTCTAGCTTTTTCTGGTTTGGATTCAATCCTATTTTTCAGAAATTCTTTTACCTGTGTATTATCAACTTTCAAAGTAAATTTCTTTGCAAGTAAAAATAATGGTCATTTTTCAAAAGCCTTTTTTACTGCATAAAATTCTATTTCATTGATATGCCATCTTATGGCTTCTGCATCTGAGAATAGACCGCTATAATACTTGCAGGGTTGTTCTCCATCGGATGTGAGCTTAGTAAGAACTGCTGCCCACCAATGATCACTGGCATTTGTATATAATACCAGATCATCTTCATCTTGAGGAATAGTCATTTTCGGAAGATTTTTACAAATCTCATTTAGTTGTCTAAGTCCATGTGTGTGTTCTTTTGTTCATATAAATTTTGCATAGTAATGGATTGAACACTTTCCTGTTTTTTGCTAGGTTTTTGATAAACATCCTAGCAAAATTAACAACTCCCAGAAAGCTTTGAAGTTGTTTCTTTTCTTTTAGTTCGTTTGGAAAGTTTTGCATCTTTTCTACTATATCATCTTGCAAAATTATTCCAAACTCATCGATTTCTATTCCTAGAAATTCAATCTTTCTTGTAGCAATGACTGCTTTTTTTTCCAGATAAAACAAGTCCTTCTTTCTTTCAAACTTTAGAGAAAATTTTTAAATGCTTAACATATTGTTCCATATTTTTAGATGCTATTGAAACATCATCAATATAGACAAACATAAATTTGAAATAATCTTTAAATAGATGATCCATTTTCCTTTGAAATATCTGAGGTGAATCAGCTAGTCCCATTGGTAATACATTCAAATATAGTGTTCTTGTGGTGTGGAGAAAGTTGTGAATTGATTGCTTGATTCTTTCATCCGAATCTGGTAAAAAAAGACTTACAATCAAACTTAGAGAATATCTTGGCATTTCATATGCAACTAATTAGATATTCTCTACTATGTATAAAATACCCATCAAACTCCAGAATCTTATTAATATCTTGATAACTAGTCTGGATTTGTTCTTTTTTATTTCACCAGGATTTATTACCAGGAATCCTGGGCTATTGTATGGTGAAATTCCTACTTTGATCAAACCAATGTCTAAATGTTCCTTGATTATGATGTGCATATCCCTTTGATCAATGATGTTCATTAGGATAGGCTTACAACGTACAAATTCATACTCTTTGCATTCCTTAATTTTTAGGCAAGCTTTGAGTTGATTTTTATCCCACTATGTCAGTGGATCTTTGTTGTAATTTTCTTTGATCTTTTTCTTGACATCTTCTAAGGATACCTTAGATTCAAACTCTGCTTCATTCTTATGTAGAGATATCTTAAGACATTCTATTTCTTCTGGTTGGAGCTCTTTATCTGCTCTTAGTTGGAGCATTGTTTCTCCAAACCGTCTAGAATCCTTCATTTTTGGGTTCAGAAGTTTTCTTTTGATTACCACGCTTGCTGTGAAACTGTATTGGCAATTTGCGATAAAATGCCTCTCTTAGTCTCTGGAATATAATTTTGTGATCACAAGGTGTGAGGCCCGGGACCGAAGAGGGCGGGGGGGTGATCGCCGGTGCCATGAGGTGGCACGGACAATGAGCGGCTCCTGGCAGGCTTCTAAGTGGAGGGAACATGAATGAACCGTTCTTACACCGGAAGGAGAGGGATTCCGAGACTATTCAATGTAATGGACTGTACAGTTGAAGAGGGCTCAAAAGATTTGATTGGTACTAATCATATCACGAAGGTGCATCTTCTTTTCGGTAGCTCATCACATAAAAATTCTAAAGTTAAGCGTGCTTGACTTGGGGCAATTTTGGGATGGGTGAACTCCTGGGAAGTTTCTCAGGGTGCGTGTGAGTGAGGACATAAGCACGCTGGAAAGACCTGTCTTGATACAGTGAGGACAGTCGTCGAATCTGGGGCGTTACAGTTGGTATCAGAGCCAACCTCTCCGAGTACGATGTGGTTCGGGGACGAACCAAGCGGAAGCTGGTGGGCATGTGAGGCCCGGGACCGAAGAGGGCGGGGGGTGATCGCCGTTGCCATGAGGTGGCACGGACAATGAGCGGCTCCTGGCAGGCTTCTAGGTGGAGGGAACATGAATGAACCGTTCTTACACCGGAAGGAGAGGGATTCCGAGACTGTTTAATGTAATGGACTGTACAGTTGAAGAGGGCTTAAAAGATTTGATTGGTACTCATATCACGAAGGTGCATCTTCTTTTCGGTAGCTCATCACATAAAAATTCTAAAGTTAAGCGTGCTTGACTTGGGGCAATTTTGGGATGGGTGACCTCCTGGGAAGTTTCTCAGGGTGCGTGTGAGTGAGGACATAAGCACGCTGGAAAGACCCGTCTTGATACAGTGAGTACAGTCGTTGAATCTGGGGCGTTACACAAGGTATTGTGAACTAATCTTCTAGTCTCATTTTCTTGCGTATATGACTTAAACATTTGTAGGAAATTGTTTTCTATCAAAATGTCAGCTCCTGTATCTTGAAAATAAATTGGTGGTGTTTTTACCTTGTACCAATGTATTTTTCCATCACCTCCAATTACGATTAAGATTAAGATTCTTATAGATTGGTGGTGTTTTCCGTCATCTTAATCTCTTTGCATAAGATTAAGATTCTTATAGAAAAATCACTTTCAACAATCTTTGGTGATTCTTCTTCCAAATTATTTGGAAAAACTCCTCGTTTTGCTGTACAGATTCCAGCACCTGAATCAATATAAGCAGCAAAATACTATGCCTTATATTGTTCTTATAACATTCCTACTGGAATATATATCGAGAATGGGGTTCTGATCATTGAATTTTCCACATCCTATCATCTGTCATAAACTCCATTCCATACTCTAGACGTTTCCAAGGTTTGTGTTCCTCCAGAAAACTCTACTCCAAGAACCAGTCGGTCTGATTCTTTCCTTAGAATTCCTTTGATATGAACTTCCAATTCTCCGATATTGATCATTCCTTGGTAAGTTCCTATCATAGGTTGTTTAAAATAGTATATGGTATTACAAGAAAATTGATTCTTTTGTTTCATAATATCAGTAGTATTTCTACTTTCTTCCACCCTTTTGGGTATCTAAGCTTTCCTATGGTAGAAAAGCTTTTTGGCTTCTGTTGGATTTCTTGGACAGGCGCTTCCATATGTAACTTGTAATTCTATCTCCCTGAAAAGATAGTCTCCTTGATTCCATTCTAAGACTTTGATTCTTTGTAGAATCAATTTGTCTTGTATTTGGATATTTGTTTCCTGCATTAAAGGAAACTCAACTCTTTCTGAATTAATTGCTTGGACAATTTTTTCAAATATCTCGGGTATTTCAAGGAAATCATTTCTAATAAACAATTCTGAATGATGTATATTAGATAGAGCATATGAAATTTGATAGGTAATAGAATATGATCTACTACCTTCTTTCATCAGTCTATTTTCCTTGAAATTCTGATGTAATGTCAAGGTTGACAAAAATCTCGATCTACTAAGTTGAAGGCAATTCTTGGATAAATTTCTCCTACAATCTTTCCTGCGCAAAGATTTCCTGAGATAGTTCCCAGTACTGAATCTTGAAGGTTCCCCATTCTTTTATCGCATATAGTAATATCAATTGGTGAATCTATTCTTTCTTTGAAAGTAGCTTTTATCATAATCTGGATCGCTCCGATATGAATCCAGGACATAGTCCTTGCTATTTCTATCTTGAGTTTTTGTAATTCTTCCTTAATTTATTCAGAAAGAATTAATTGCATCTCCATTCTATTTCGTGTAAGTTCTACCGGGATTGCCATTTCCCTTCTAGAAACTTTATAGATTAGATGATGCTTTTTGTTTCTTAGGCCGAGACTTCTTAAGAACTTTTCTACCTGTCCTGTAGAGAATCCTTGATATCTCTATAGACTAGTATTTTCTCTCATGATTCCTTGAACCATATTATGAGATATTGTTGTCTGACTGAAGAAACCAGACAAATCTTCATGTGTTTCTTGTCGAAACACCTCATCTTCAGTCAGATTCCGATTCACTTCAATCAGATTCTCCTAGACTCAAGACTTCTTCGTCTTCATATATACTTTCATCTGATGCAATATCCTCGAATCGGTATACTTGAATAAGACTTGGTAATAAACTGCTTCTTCAATATTCAGGTTTGGATCGAAGCGTTAATACCTATTTTTTCATTTTCTGGAAAACTGGTTGAGATATGATATCTTGCTCCACATGTCCAGCCATTACAATCTTTAAAACTTTAATTAGCTTGAGTATGAGCTCTTCTAAAAGTTTTCTTTGTAAGTGTTGTTCCTGTCCTTCGAGAATACTCGATGCTTGGGATGATAACCTACTTCTTGATGGTCCAATTTTTGTCCAGATTTATAATATTTGGCTTTTTGTCTAGACCAAACAGTTCTTGGTTTCCAAGAACTTCTTCCACTTCGAGCATAAGGATGAGACATAAAACTTTTCCTCTTATGCTTCTATGGTTTACTTCCAATAATTGTTGGAAGATCATTTTCTTTACAGCACAAAGTAGTTCTTTTATTGATACCCCTTAAGAGTTTGTAATTCTTTTGTAATGCTACCATATGACACCATTCTGCCAATTTTCATTTGATAAAAGAGGCTCTTCGTGCCAACGTATCTAGATTGCCAGGGATATATGTTAGAGTAGGTGCCCGTCGAGCCAAGTGTTGGCCGAGTGTTCACAATGAAACTCTATGTATAAACAATTTTTATTTTAATAATATTTGAAATTATTATTTTGGCACATCTTTATCTGTATACCCATGCTAGTTGCATAGTAAAGTCCTTGAATATACAAATAGTAGAAAGAATATGAGATGCTCATATGATGAGTATCATGAAACTCATATTTGGAATATTGTATATTCTAAACAGTTCCTACTCGATTCAGCCGTCGCTAAGAAGGATATAGTCCGCTCGAGTTTGAGACTAGTATCTGCGATGTGAGTACGATGTTTCATTGGTATGGGACATTGTGATGTCCGAACATGCAGATAGGTGCTCCTTGTAGAGTGCACTGAACAACCCTCCATAAAAGACTTTCCAAGTGGTTCTCACTTATCGGGTGGAAACGGCCTAGTTTATGGTTGTACACCATTAGTCCTTATGACCCGGGACAACATTGAGACTCTATATGCTATCATGGCACTTTGACTTGTTTACTGACTCTCATGGGGTCATCAGGTGGCAAGGTTGGGTGTTTTGTCGAAACATATAAGAGTCGATGCATTGTAGTCGGGTATTCACCGCTTAGCTTCGGGTATGGATATCCTATGTGATCTCATGTATATGTAATATGAAATCTCTGATCAGAGTATGGTGGTAATTATGAAATGGGTTTAATTGATTACACCATCGATGCAACTACGACATGACACATAGTATCGATTCATTGACAACTCTCGATATACCAATGGTTGTCGAATCGGTCGGGATATATTAGTTGAAGGGACTGTACTGTACGCTAACCATAATTGAATGGTTCTTGCATGCACTATCATTTGATACCAAGGGAATCATGTAAGCGATGCTGCTAGGTGTTTAACATGATTGGTTGGGTACTATCAGACTTGAGTTTTGACGTTCTTGTTATCAAGGATTAAATAAGTAAGAACGGAGCAATTGGGGTATGCTCGTATAAGGACATGTTTAGTCCGAATCACATGGAGATGTGAACACACGGCTAGTTGTATCAATGAACCATTGAGGGTCACACAAGTGCTAACTTTCTAGATCACGTTGAGAAGTAAAATAGTTCAATGTGTTGGACGGCTTATAAAAGATTTTATAAGCGAAAATAAAAATAGAAGTATGACTTCTACAAGGAGAATGTAACTTTTAATTTGAGGAAGTGTTCCTAAATTAAAAGTTGGCCTAACTAATAATGTATTTGAAAATTGTGATTTTCATAAAAATTATTATGGACTAAATTAGATTAATTCAAATGTTGAATTAATTAAGCACTAGTGGACCTAGTAGAGTCTAAATAATTAAATTAATTCAAGTGTTGAATTAATTAAATAACATTGGGCCTTGTAGAGCCCAATTATAAATAATTATTCAACTAGTGGCATTGAGTAAAATCAAGTAAAGTTTAAATGGTTTCAAATGTGTTTGAGACATTTAAATAAAAGTCTACGGGCCTTGTAATCATTACAAGCCCAAGTCAAAAGGCATTCAAGGGAGGTGAAGAGTTCAGAGACAAATTTTTCAATGTCTAAGGCATGACATGCTTTTGGGTCACCACAACACCTTTTTCACCAACCAAGAAAAGTCTCCCCTTCACTCCACACACCTCATGGCCGAATTTTTGACATATTCTCTACCATTTTTTCTTCTTTAATTTTTCATGAAAGCACACACTTCTCAAAGAAAAATGCTCTAATTTTTCTAGTGCAAAATTAGAGTGGATCTACCTTGTTAGTGGTGGACCTAATTTGAAGAAAGGAGTCCAAAAGAAAGGTGAAACTTGTAGATTGTTTTGCCATTCCAGAGCTAAGGTGTTTATACCTTAGTTGGAGCCAACAATCAATCTTTGAGATTGATAGGTAAAATTCTAAATACCCTATGTATGACATTTTGCGTTTTTCGTATTTGATACACACTATCGTTGAGGTGTTTGGTTTTCTTGCTAAAAATTAAATTTTTGAAACTTCTGTTGCGCAACCGGCACCTTAATCGATTCCCTTTCAATATATTCCCTTATGAGCATTTCTCTCCAGGGACTCGGTATTTTGGCGAATAAAAGCTGCATAACTTTATTTTCTTCGACCCCAGAATTCCATCTATATTTAGTGAATAACATAATATTTTCATCCACTAAACATATGTCATGTAATTCAAGGCTATACAGAGCTTGAGTATATTCCTTTCTCTTTTCTTTATCTTGACTGTTAAAATAGTATACTCCTATAACTTGTGCTTTAAATAGGGTAGCCATTTTTCCAGCTATCTCACTAAGAGATTCTGTATATATCTAATGAAGTCATGTCCCAAGAAATTTTAACTGATCCCATAAGTCTCATTTCTAGGAGTTTAATGAATCTTTCTCTGTTGAGATCAAGTGTTCCTGCAGCGATTCTTGTAGCAGATGTCCAGTCATCTATGAGATCTTCTCTGTTTTTGAAATCTAGTACATTAAGGTTAAGCATAACCCCATAAGGATGTATAGGTTCTAAAACAGTTTTCTCATAAGGCGTTTGGTGCAAGGGAATTTGATTTCTCCTTGTCCTTGTTCTCGCTGGGTGTGATTCTCCACCAGTATAGAAATCTGGTTGAGATTCCCTCATATTTATATTATGAGATCCCACAATTTTCCTTGTTGGGTCTTCAGAAGATGACCAGGTTATAGAAGGTGGTTCACCTCCCGTTGTATTCATCTTTAGATCTACAACCTTGAGATTTGCAAAAGATTTGATGTGAATCTTTGTACGAACGAATAGAAAACACGATTAAAATCAAACCGCGCCCTCAATTCAGTAACGAACAAAGAATCGTTGTTGTCCCGATCTTTTGAATCAAGTTTTGGAGTGTGATTTTCACCTCTAAATTATAAAACTTAGCAATAAATATTCACGATTAAACAATTGAGAAACAGACGAACCTTCAAAGAACTTGTCCTTGACAATCCGTATGAAATCAACCGACAAACGCCACAAAGTTAAAAACTATGATAAGTTTGATTTTTGATTACAAAGCAAAAAGCCTGGAAAAAGTTGAGAGAAAATTATCAAAAGTTTGATAAACTCAATAATAAAATCTGAATTGTGTGTCCAAATTTCGTGCTCTGGAATCGTTGTGCACCTCTCTGGGGACAAACTCTGGCGAAATGTCCCTGTTGCCTACAGATGTTGCAGCGTCCCAGAACTCTTTGACACTGCTCCGTTGCATGTCGCCCTCCGCACGAACCACAGTATGCGCCACTATAATCTGACCCCTAACCTCTCTGTCGAGATCCACTCGAACTCGATGAACTACTCCCAGATTTCTTAAACTGTTTGCCTTTAGCCTTCAGAAATTCCTTCTTACCACTACCACTAGATCCACTGTCAAAACGAGGAGGAAGTGGTGGAAACTGTGCGGTAGTAGGCTGTGGCGGTCTCTGCCCCTGAACACCGTAGGAAGCCCCTCGCTGCCTGATCAAGCCAGCCTCTGCTCCCTTCGCTCGGTTCAATGCCTCTGAAAAAGTACTAGGCCGGCCCGTGTTCACCAAGGTAAAGACATCGGGGTTCAGCCCGTTGATGAACTGATCGGCCACTGCCTCGTCGTTCCCGGCCACATGCGGTGCAAATCGTAGCAATGCAGAAAATTTAGCAACATACTCAACGATATTCCACTGTCCCTGCTTCAGATTCGCAAATTCAGCTCCTTTATCTTTTCGGTAGGAAACGGGGAAGAAGCGCTGATAGAACTCATCCTTGAAGACTTTCCACGTAATGTCAATGCCTCGGTGCTCCAAGGCTCTCTTCGTAGTCAACCACCAGCTCTTGGCAACCTCCTGCATCTGATGCCCTATTAGTTTCACACGTCGCTCATCAGTATATGCCAAAGACTCAAACAACATCTCGATATCATCAAGCCAACTCTCGCACTCTACTGCACTCTCTGTGCCCTTCAGGGTAGGCGGATGGAAAGACTGAAATCTCTTCAATAAGGTCTCCATCGGCGTAGCGGTGACATCCATCTGTACACCGGATGTGCTACCCTGATCTGGCTGTGGTATACGTCTAGGCGGCATAAATCTGATTATCACACTGATTAGTACACAATTAATATCATCTGTCTCAGCCCTCCTCTGATCATAGACTCTGATCGAGAATCGGTTCTGATTCAGGCTTGAAATGCTGTAAATCAATTCAGATAATACAACACAACATATAATAGGGAAAGCAATAATCATGCTAGCATCTCAAAAGCAAGGAAGATGACTCGATCTACCCCGCTCATTCTATTCTATTTCAGTCTACAGAACCTACTGCTCTGATACCACCTGTTGTGGGGACCCGGGCTCTAACTCAATTCTTTTGGGATTTAATTGGATCTTTGTTCGAAAATGTGGGTCAAAAATTTGCTTTTAACTTTAATTCAAATGTATTAACGAAAGCATCACATGTCTCAATAGAAATTAAACAACGTAATGTACATACAAGTCTTTGCGTACAAACATACACTAGTGTTCAATAAGAACTACAAACATAAGTGCTACAAGTCCAGTAGGAAACACTAGGAATCTTCCACGCCCGAGATCTCCACGCTATCAACTCTCTCTTCCTCGTCGTGACCCTGATCCTGCCCCACCTGTTGCCATGCACACATACAGACACGACAACAGCCGGATAACTCCGGTGAGAACATATCCCAGTATAAAACATGGATGCATGCAATGTCATAAATCATGTATAAAAGCATAGCATATATCAATTAACATGAATAAAATCTAAACATGTAGAAGAATACAAATCTGTATTCAACATTTAAATCTTGAGTCGACTCGTTTCTAATCTAGGGATCCCGGTGTGAATAAGACGGTCTGTCACCTACCCAACCACTCGGGGCAACGGTACGTCTTATTCCTAGACTTCGGTCAACTCTGTATCGAGGGTCTACACATATAGCAAATCTGCTTCTATGCGTCGATACACCGAAACGTCTAGTTTTGGCAATCTGCCAATTTCTCCTATCTCAGGACTCGAATATAAATCAATAAACAAGACATTACATAATCAATGTAATAACAATCTAGTATGTGATTTAGGGAAACTCGTATCAAATCTGAATCGAGTTGTGCAATCCCGTGACCACATGAATTATACCTTTCTTGTCGCACTGTCTGTCAAGATCTCGAATCAAATGTCAACCTGTCCCTTCAACTCTGAAATGACAATGTGTAGACACACCATATCAATCTCTAACTCAAAGAAACATATATGCAAATCAATAATATATCTCGGTACAAATCGACGGCATAACAGCGTAATTCTCGGTACCGGTCAACTCAAGAACATCATACTCAATCACAATCAACTCATAATCTCATCAACACATCCATATATATTCTGAAATCTGCATATACTCGATCCATACATGCTGGAGAATCGAACCCATAGCATATGACATCCATAATTCGATTCGGTAGTGAATATATCAAGCTCATACTATCAAGAACACATATCTTCAACAAAATCATAAATTCTCCAACACATATGTTTCGAACCATGCTGAAAATGTATAAAACTTACGTCACTTTGTAGCCGTAAATGCAAGGAACACAAATCTAACCTCGGAATTAAAATCGGGACACAAAATTATTCAAAAGCACAAGTTGAAAATCAAAAGGACATGAAGCTTTCTTCCAAGCCTGCCCTCGACTCTCCGGTTCTGAACTAAAAGAGGAAGATGACACACATCATATATGCATGGCAAAAGGGCAAGTGGTTTATTTTTCACTTGACACGCAAGACCGCGGGTGCGGTGTACTCGGGAGCGCGGGTGCGCTATGCTCTCGGCAGCCCCATGATTTTTCCAAAATTCGATGACCGCGGGTGCGGTCATGTTATTACCGCGGGTGCGGTGACTGTTCGCACAATTTCACCAATTCTCTATCAAGGCACCGCGGGTGCGGTCCTTCTTGTACCGCGGGTGCGGTGGGGCTTCGGCCCTGCTGCTCAAAATTTCATAATTCATGCATTCTTATCTCTACAATTCCCACATCAATAATACCGATAATTCTCGAGCCTTACATTTCTCCCCCTCTTAGACAGGAGTTCGTCCTCGAACTCGTAAACCAGTAATCACACCAATATACACAAAACAGTAAAGTCAAAGCGGGAAGAAAGACTCACATCATAAGAATAGCTCGGGATGCCTCTGTCTCATCTCAGACTCCGTTTCCCAAGTTGCTTCCTCGATGCCATGACGAGTCCACTGAACCTTCACAAGTGGAATAGTCTTGGTTCTAAGTTGTTTCTCCTTCCGATCAAGAATCTGTATCGGTCTTTCCACATAGCTCAGAGTATGGTCTAACTCGGCTTCGTCAGTGTGAATGACATGAGAATCATCCGGCATATATTTGCGCAACATCGATACATGAAAAACATCATGTATACCGGACAGTGAAGGAAGAAGAGCAAGTCTGTAAGCTCGATCGCCAATCTTCTCAAGAATCTCATACGGACCAACGTATCTAGGAGACAACTTCCCACGTTTGCCAAATCTGACAACGCCTCTGAAAGGTGAAATTCTCAAAAATACTCTGTCTCCCTGCTCAAATACCAACGGTCTGCGTCTGACATTGGCGTACTTCGCTTGCCTATCCTGTGCCGTCTTCATTCGCTTCTGAATGATCTTCACTTTCTCGGTCATCTCACGAATCATATCAGGCCCCAACTATGGTACTTCAGAGATATCATCCCAGTACAACGGAGATCTGCACTTCTTTCCGTATAAAGCTTCGAACGGTGCCATCTCAATGCTAGTCTGATAACTGTTGTTGTATGAAAACTCACACAACGACAATGAATCTTGCCAACTAGTACCAAAATCTAGTACTACAGCTCTCAACATATCCTCTAAAGTCTGGATAGTCCGTTCTGACTGTCCGTCTGTCTGGGGATGATAAGCAGTGCTCAGGTGTAAAGTCGTACCCAAAGCCTGCTGCAAACTGTGCCAAAAATGAGAAGTGAATCGTGGATCACGATCTGATACGATCAACTTCGGCACGCCATGCAACCTGACGACCTCTCTGACATACAACTCTGCCATCTGATCGTGTCGATAGGTCATTCTGTACGGAATAAAGCAAGCTGATTTGGTCAATCTATCAATGATGACCCAAATCGAATCACAGCCCCGGGATGATCGAGGTAACTTCGTCACGAAATCCATGGAAAAGTAGTCCCATTTTCATTCAGGAACAGACAAACTCTGAAGTAAACCTCCGGGCTTCTTCCTCTCTGCCTTCACCTGTTGGCAATTCAGACATCTAGACACAAATTCTGCACTATCTGTCTTCATCTGCTTCCACCAGAATTGCGTCTTCAAGTCATTGTACATCTTTCTGCCTCCAGGATGAATGCTGAACCGACTACAGTGTGCCTCTGACATGATCTGTCGTCTCAAATCTGAAACATCTGGCACCACTAGACGGTTATTCACATACAGAATAGAATCTCTAACCTGATATTCTGAGATATGTCCAGTTCTGACCATATCACTCGATCTCTAAACGTTCGGATCAGTTCTTTGTGCTTCTTTGATCCTCAAAATCAGATCTGGCTCAATCTGAATCGCAGCAAGTCGTAACGGTCTACTCTCTGTATCAAATGTCAATCCAGACAAGCAACAATCTTCTACTAAATTCGATACACCTACAGTCGACAAGGAAAGAGCACATACCTTTCGACTTAAGGCGTCTGCCGCTGCATTCAACTTTCCTGGATGGTATTTGATCTCGCAATCAAAATCTTTCAGCAGATCAAGCCATCGTCGCTGCCTCATGTTCAACTCTGACTGAGAAAAGAGATATTTCAGGCTCTTATGATCGGAATAGATCTCAAATTTCTCGCCATACAGATAATGACGCCAGATTTTGAGTGCAAAAACAATCGCCGCCAATTCAAGATCATGAATCGGATAATGGGTCTCGTGCGGCTTCAACTGTCTAGAGGCGTACGCTATCACGTGCCCTCGCTGCATAAGAACACACCCTAGCCCTCTGTGGGATGCATCACAATATACAACGAACTCACCTGTACCTGAAGGAATCGTCAAGACAGGCGCACTAGTCAGCCTCTTCTTCAACTCTACAAAACTGGCCTCACAATCCTCCGACCACACAAATGGCATGTTTTTCTGTGTCAACTGGGTAATCGGCTTCGCTATACTGGAGAAGTCTCGAATAAAACGTCGATAATACCCGGCTAAACCCATGAAACTGCGTATCTTAGGCACAGAAGTCGGTCTCGGCCAACTGATAACAGCCTCAACTTTACTCTGATCTACCGCAATACCATCTCCAGATATAATATGCCCCAAGAAGACAACCTGTCGCAACCAGAATTCACACTTGGACAGTTTGGCATACAACTGCTCTTTTCTTAAAGTCTTCAGTACAATTCTCAGATGATCTGCATGCTCAGTCAAATTCTTCGAATACACCAAAATGTCGTCAATAAACACAATCACAAAATCATCTAAATATCTCTGAAAAATGCGGTTCATCAAACTCATAAACACCGCAGGTGCATTCGTCAAACCGAAAGGCATAACAACAAACTCGTAATGTCCATACCTGGTTCGGAACGCAGTCTTCGGAATATCAACGTCTCTAACTCGGAGCTGATGATACCCTGATCTCAAATCGATCTTCGAGTATACAGAAGATCCCTGTAGCTGATCAAACAAGTCGTCGATGCGCGGCAAAGGATACTTGTTCTTCACTGTTGCCTTATTCAACTGCCTGTAATCAATACACAATCGCATCGAGCCATCTTTCTTTCTAACAAAAAGCACCGGAGCACCCCAAGGAGATACACTGGGTCTGATATATCACTTGGACAGAAGATCTTCTAACTGTGCTTTCAACTCTTTCAGCTCTATCGGTGCCATCCTATACGGAGCTCTCGAAATAGGAACAGAACCGGGCATAAGATCTATGCTGAAATCAACCTCTCGAACCGGAGGCAACCCTGGAATCTCATCAGGAAAAACATCTGCAAACTCGCAAACCACTGGCAAATCTGCCAATGCTGGACTCGACTTCAGTAGATCTACTGAATATACGAGAAAGCCCTCTGCTCCTCTCTGAAGCAATCTACTCATAGTCAGAGCAGATACTAAGGGAATCCGAGATCTGGAACCCTTGCTGTAGAATTTCCACTCATCTGTCATGTCGGGTCTGAATCTGACAATCTTGTGGAAACAGTCTACAGTGGCCCTGTACTTGGTCAACATGTCTATACCAACTATACAATCAAAATCAGCTAAGCCAAGTACTACACAATCAAGATCAATCTCATGCCCCTCAAACTGAAGCATACAGTGTCTAACAGTAGTCAGAGATATCAACCCACTCCCCAACGGAGAAGCTATAGACACTACCGTAGACATCGACTCAACAGGCAATGTATGTCTCAATGCAAAATGTTCAGAAATGAATGTATGAGATGCACCTGTGTCAATCAACACATATGCAGGATAACCGCAAAGAAAACAGTTACCTGCAATGACGTCATCTGGCGCCTCCTGCGCCTGCTCCTCTGTCAGAGCAAAAACACGTGCCTGCTGTCGGGGAGGCTGACTCACCGTCTGACTACCTCCTGGTCTCTGCTGAGTCTGTGTGGAGGGTGGCTGGAAGAAGTGTACAGAAGATGCCTGTCTCTCCATCTGTGGCGCTGGTGCTGATGATCCGGTGCTCTGGAATCGTTGTGCACCTCTCTAGGGACAAACTCTGGCGAAATGTCCCTGTTGCCTACAGATGTTGCAGCATCCCAGAACTCCTTGACACTGCTCCGTTGCATGTCGCCCTCCGCACGAACCACAGTATGCGACACTATAATCTGACCCCTGACCTCTCTGTCGAGATCCACTCGAACTCGATGAACTGCTCCCAGATTTCTTAAACTGTTTGCCTTTAGCCTTCAGAAATTCCTTCTTACCACTACCACTAGATCCACTGTCAAAACGAGGAGGAAGTGGTGGAAACTGTACGGTAGTAGGCTGTGGCGGTCTCTGCCCCTGAACACCGTAGGAAGCCCCTCGCTGCCTGATCAAGCCAGCCTCTGCTCCCTTCGCTCGGTTCAATGCCTCTGAAAAAGTACTAGGCCGGCCCGTGTTCACCAAGGTAAAGACATCGGGGTTCAGCCCGTTGATGAACTGATCGGCCACTGCCTCGTCGTTCCCGGCCACATGCGGTGCAAATCGTAGCAATGCAGAAAATTTAGCAACATACTCCTCGATATTCCACTGTCCCTGCTTCAGATTCGCAAATTCAGCTCCTTTATCTTTTCGGTAGGAAACGGGGAAGAAGCGCTGATAGAACTCATCCTTGAAGACTTTCCACGTAATGTCAATGCCTCGGTGCTCCAAGGCTCTCTTCGTAGTCAACCACCAGCTCTTGGCAACCTCCTGCATCTGATGCCCTATTAGTTTCACACGTCGCTCATCAGTATATGCCAAAGACTCAAACAACATCTCGATATCATCAAGCCAACTCTCGCACTCTACTGCACTCTCTGTGCCCTTCAGGGTAGGCGGATGGAAAGACTGAAATCTCTTCAATAAGGTCTCCATCGGCGTAGCGGTGACATCCATCTGTACACCGGATGTGCTACCCTGATCTGGCTGTGGTATACGTCTAGGCGGCATAAATCTGATTATCACACTGATTAGTACACAATTAATATCATCTGTCTCAGCCCTACTCTGATCATAGACTCTGATCGAGAATCGGTTCTGATTCAGGCTTGAAATGCTGTAAATCAATTCAGATAATACAACACAACATATAATAGGGAAAGCAATAATCATGCTAGCATCTCAAAAGCAAGGAAGATGACTCGATCTACCCCGCTCATTCTATTCTATTTCAGTCTACAGAACCTACTGCTCTGATACCACCTGTTGTGGGGACCCGGGCTCTAACTCAATTCTTTTGGGATTTAATTGGATCTTTGTTCGAAAATGTGGGTCAAAAATTTGCTTTTAACTTTAATTCAAATGTATTAACGAAAGCATCACATGTCTCAATAGAAATTAAACAACGTAATGTACATACAAGTCTGTGCGTACAAACATACACTAGTGTTCAATAACAACTACAAACATAAGTGCTACAAGTCCAGTAGGAAACACTAGGAATCTTCCACGCCCGAGATCTCCACGCTATCAACTCTCTCTTCCTCGTCGTGACCCTGATCCTGCCCCACCTGTTGCCATGCACACATACAGACACGACAACAGCCGGATAACTCCGGTGAGAACATATCATAGTATAAAACATGGATGCATGCAATGTCATAAATCATGTACAAAAGCATAGCATATATCAATTAACATGAATAAAATCTAAACATGTAGAAGAATACAAATCTGTACTCAACATTTAAATCTTGACTCGACTCGTTTCTAATCTAGGGATCCCGGTGTGAATAAGACGGTCTGTCACCTACCCAACCACTCGGGGCAACGGTACGTCTTATTCCTAGACTTCGGTCAACTCTGTATCGAGGGTCTACACATATAGCAAATCTGCTTCTATGCGTCGATACACCGAAACGTCTAGTTTTGGCAATCTGCCAATTTCTCCTATCTCAGGACTCGAATATAAATCAATAAACAAGACATTACATAATCAATGTAATAACAATCTAGTATGTGATTTAGGGAAACTCGTATCAAATTTGAATCGAGTTGTGCAATCCCGTGACCACATGAATTATACCTTTCTTGTCGCACTGTCTGTCAAGATCTCGAATCAAATGTCAACCTGTCCCTTCAACTCTGAAATGGCAATGTGTAGACACACCATATCAATCTCTAACTCAAAGAAACATATATGCAAATCAATAATAAATCTCGGTACAAATAGACGGCATAACAGCGTAATTCTCGGTACCGGTCAACTCAAGAACATCATACTCAATCACAATCAACTCATAATCTCATCAACACATCCATATATATTCTGAAATCTGCATATACTCGATCCATACATGCTGGAGAATCGAACCCATAGCATATGACATCCATAATTCGATTCGGTAGTGAATATATCAAGCTCATACTATCAAGAACACATATCTTCAACAAAATCATAAATTCTCCAACACATATGTTTCGAACCATGCTGAAAATGTATAAAACTTACGTCACTTTGTAGCCGTAAATGCAAGGAACACAAATCTAACCTCGGAATTAAAATCGGGACACAAAATTATTCAAAAGCACAAGTTGAAAATCAAAAGGACATGAAGCTTTCTTCCAAGCCTTCCCTCGACTCTCCGGTTCTGAACTAAAAGAGGAAAATGACACATATCATATATGCATGGCAAAAGGGCAAGTGGTTTATTTTTCACTTGACACGAAAGACAGCGGGTGCGGTGTACTCGGGAGCGCGGGTGCGCTATGCTCTCGGCAGCCCCATGATTTTTCCAAAATTCGATGACCGCGGGTGCGGTCATGTTATTACCGCGGGTGCGGTGACTGTTCGCACAATTTCACCAATTCTCTATCAAGGCACCGCGGGTGCGGTCCTTCTTGTACTGCGGGTGCGGTGGGGCTTCGGCCCTGCTGCTCAAAATTTCATAATTCATGCATTCTTATCTCTACAATTCCCACATCAATAATACCGATAATTCTCGAGCCTTACACTAGGAAAGTCAATATTTCCCACAATTGCCTCGCGCTCGGGCGGTAGGATATTGCCGCTTGGGCGCCGAGGTTATGTACTATTCGCGCTTGGGCGGTAGATTATGATCGCTCAGGCGCGAGGCTTTCTGGAATTTTTTGCCTTGGACAGTAAGTGTGGCGCTCGGGCGCCGATGCTGCTGGACTCATCTTCATCTATCACTTGAATAATGTTCTTGTGACTCCCAAGCTCTCTCCCATGCATCAAAAACCCTCCAGCACTTTGCACCTCGCTTGTAAGTCCTTCCTCCTTGCTCATAAGCCCCGGTAATGCTTCTTTGAATCTCTTTAATCGTCCCCTCGTGATTGGTCCCTTCGGCCACTCTAAAGGGTCCCACACTTTCCTTGGGCTTGATCATCCGTGTTCGCATCATCCTCCCCTTCTTGAAAAGAATTTGTCCTAAAATACAGCTCATCACCTACAGCAAACAACGACAAGTCACTAACATTAAAAGTAGAACTCACATCATACTCACCTGGTAGATTGAGTTTGTAGGCATTGTCATTGATCCTTTCAAGGACTTGAAATGGTCCATCGCCCTTAGGTAATAGCTTTGAACGTCTCTTCTCGGGGAACCTTTCCTTCCTCAAGTGTAACCACACCCAATCTCCCTTCTCAAATATCACCTTCTTCTTTCCCTTGTTGGCTTGCTTGGCATTTTGCTCATTCTTCTTTTCAATATTGGCCTTGACCTTTTCATGCAAACTCCTAACAAATTCAGCTTTCTTTTTGCCATCCATGTTTAACCTTTCACTCACAGGTAAAGACATCAAATCCAACGGAGTCAAAGGATTAAAACCATAAACAATCTCAACTGGTGAATAATTTGTAGTTGAATGCATGCAACGATTATACGCAAACTCAACAAATGGCAAACAATCTTCCCAATTATTTAAGTTCTTTTTAAGAATAGCACGCAAAAGTGTTCCTAAAGTTCTATTGACAATTTCAGTTTGTCCATCCGTTTGAGGATGACATGTAGTAGAAAACAACAATTTTGTGCCAAGTTTAGCCCATAACGTTTTCCAAAAGTAACTCAAGAACTTAACATCACGGTCAGAAACAATAGTCCTAGGCATGCCATGCAACCTAACGACTTCTTTAAAGAATAGATCCGCAATGTGAGATGCATCATCAGTTTTGTGACAAGCAATAAAATGTGCCATCTTAGAAAATCTATCCACAACAACAAATATAGAATCTCTCCCCTTCTTTGTCCTAGGCAACCCCAAAACAAAGTCCATAGAGATATCAACCCAAGGTTCACTAGGGACGGGAAGTGGTGTATACAACCCATGTGGTTGTGTTTTAGATTTAGCTTGCCTGCAAGTAATGCACTTATCACAAATACGCTCAACGTCACGTTTCATGTGTTGCCAATAGAAATGTTCATGCAATGCACTTAAAGTTTTAGCCACACCAAAATGCCCCATTAGACCACCTCCATGCGCTTCCCTAATAAGTAATTCATGAATAGATGATCTAGGGATGCACAACCTATCTTCTTTAAACAAGAAACCATGATGCAAATAAAATTTGTTATGTGAACCATGCATACATGTTTCGAATACATTCTTAAAATCCTCATCTAGCAAATATAATTCCTTCACATGCTCAAACCCCAAAACTTTAGACTCCAAAGTAGAGATTAGTACATACCTCCGTGATAGTGCGTCAGCCACTACATTTTCCTTACCTTGTTTGTACTTGATGATGTAGGGGAATGTTTCAATGAATGCCACCCACTTGACGTGCCGCTTGTTCAACTTCTGTTGCCCCTTAAGGTGCTTAAGAGACTCATGATCCGTGTGAATCACAAACTCCTTAGGCCTCAAGTAGTGCTGCCACGTCTCTAGAGTCCTCACAAGCGCGTAGAACTCCTCATCATAAGTGGGATAGTTCAACGCTGATCCATTGAGCTTCTCACTAAAGTAGGCCACCGGTCGACCTCCTTGCATCAAGACTCCACCAATACCTACACCTGAAGCATCACATTCAATTTCAAAAGTGTTAGCAAAATCAGGTAAAACAAGTAAAGGAGCATTAATTAATTTTTGCTTAATTAGATTAAAATACTTCTCTTGCTCCTCGCCCCAATGAAATGGAACGTTCTTTTTTATCACCGCCGTCATCGGTGCTGCAAGTGTGCTAAAATCCTTTACAAACCTCCTACAGAAGCTTGCAAGTCCATGAAAACTTCGGACTTGACCAACAGTAGTAGGCGATGGCCAATCTCGAATAGCACTTACCTTGTCTTCATCCACTTGTATCCCCTGTGAGCTTACCACAAAACCAAGAAAGACAAGTTTGCTTGTACAAAAATCACATTTCTTTAAGTTAGCATATAAATTTTCAGCCCTTAGTGTGATTAGCACAAGTCTCAAGTGATTAACATACTCATCCAAGTTTTTGCTATATACTAGGATATCATCAAAGTAAACAACAACAAATTTTCCTATGTATGCACGCAAGACATGGTTCATTAACCTCATAAAGATGCTAGGAGCGTTAGTTAAGCCAAAAGGCATGACCATCCACTCATATAACCCGTACTTGGTTTTAAAAGCCATTTTCCACTCATCACCTTCCCTCATCCTAATTTGGTGATAACCACTCTTCAAATCAATTTTGCTAAAGATACAAGCACCATGCAATTCATCTAACATATCATCTAGCCTAGGTATGGGATGCCTATACTTATTGGTTATGTTATTGATTGCCCTACAATCTACACACATACGCCATGAGCCATCTTTCTTAGGAACTAATAAAACAGGTACCCCACAACGTGACATGGACTCACGCACAAAACCCCTATCTAACAACTCACTTACCTGCCGTCGAAGCTCCTTCGTCTCCTCCGGATTGCTCCTATAAGCTGGACGATTTGGCAATGCACTCCCGGGCACCAAATCAATTTGGTGCTCAATCCCCCTCAATGGTGGTAGTCCTTAAGGTAGCTCCTCCGGAAATATGTCATCAAATTCCTGCAATAGTGAAACAACAATGCTCGGAAGGGACCTGGCTATATCACTTGTGTTAAAGAGGATCTCTTTATAAAGAATCAAAACAAGTGGTTCATGTGTGTGCAACAAGTGTTTCAACTCACTTTTTTGGGCCATATATGATTTCTTTTTGGCCTCTTTCCTCTCATTTTCTTTCATCTCATTTTTCTTTTGTATGGCTATCTCACTCTTTTTATCACTCCTTTTTTCAGCCATCTCATTTTTGTTTTCAAAGGTCATCTCACTTTTTAGTTCACTCTTTTTTTCGGCCTCATCTCTCTTCTTTTTTTTCAAAGGGTCCTCCAACACTTGCTTTGGGGACAATGGAAGTAGAACAATGGAATCTTTCTTCACCATAAATGAATACCTATTCTTGTACCCATCATGTGTCACCCGCCTATCATATTGCCAAGGTCTACCCAACAAGATATGACATGCATGCATGGGTACCACATCACAGAAGACCTCATCCACATACTTCCCAATAGAAAAAGACACCAAAACTTGCTTGTTCACCTTCACCTCCACACAATCATTCAACCATTGAAGCCTATATGGTTGGGGATGCTTTAATGTAGGTAAATCCAATTTTTCCACCATCTCACTACTAGCCACATTGGTACAACTCCCCCATCTATGATTAAATTGCAAACCTTTTGATTAACAAAACACCTAGTATGGAACAAGTTTTCCCTTTGGTTAGTCTCCTCTTCCTTGACTTGGGCACTCATGATACGCCTAGTCACTACTGCCTCACTTATAACCGCCCCATATCCGTCATCAGGATCCTCTAACGCAGGCATCTCATCATCATCGTCTTCCCCCTAACTTTGAGACTCATACTCACCATATTCATTCAAAATCATCACTCTTTTATTTGGACATTCACTAGCAATATGTCCTAACCCTTGACACCTAAAACATCTAGTATCTCTAGAACGAGTAAGAGGAGTTTCAGATTTACCTTGCACTCCTTGCTTAGGCGCCTCTTGTTTGGTCTCAAATTTGGGCTTGTCCACCACTTTACTCTCCTCACGCTTCACTACATTTGATCTTCAAGAAGATGATGAACCCCCAGTTTGATTAGTGCGGCGAACTCCATGCCTTTTGAGTTGTTGTTCAACGTTTGTGGCCATTTGAACCATCTCGTCTAGGTCCAAGTAGTGCCGAAGCTCCACTTGATCTTGAATTTCCCTGTTCAAACCACAAAGAAAACGATTCATGGTCGCCTCACTATCTTCCTCAACATTGGCCCTAATCATGACTACTTCCATCTCCTTGTAGTAGTCCTCAACACTCTTCACCCCTTGCCTTAAAGTTTGTAGCCTCTTGAACATCTCCCTATAATAGTGATTAGGCACAAACCTCTTCCTCATGACCCTCTTCATCTCATCCCAAGATTCAATGGGTCTCTCATTATACCTCCTTCTAGTGGTCACTAATTGATCCCACCAAATGAGAGCATAGTCTAAGAATTCCACAGCTGCCAACCTCACCTTCTTTTGTTCGGAGTAGTGGTGACATTCAAATACGAACTCTACCCTCTTTTCCCACTCTAAGTACACCTCCGGGTCAGAGTTTCTATGGAACGATGGAATTTTCATCTTAATGCTACCCATGTTTCCATCTTCCCTATTCCCATCATATCTATCCCGTACGGCTTCTCTTCTTCCTCTCCCAATTCCTCTACCTCTTCCATTCCTACCCCAATTTTCATTTTGGCTTTCCTCATCTCCACCCAAATCATACTCCTCCTCTTCTTCTCCTCTACCCAAATCTTTAGACTTAGCTTTACCCCCACTAGTACTTACTTCAAGCCTACTCATCCTTTCATGTAATGGCTCCAACTCAACCCTCATCATTCGACTAAAATGCCCAAACAACGCCTCCATTTGAACCTTAGACAACCCCGGGTTCGAACTATCTCCTGCCTCCCTCTCAATTTAATTTCTAATTTGTACCTGCAAGAAAACGTTTGTAGCAAAAAAATAATCCTCCCCCAAATGCTCACGGTCACTCCAAAGAAATTCACTCGTCTTTTCTCTCAATTTTTTGCTCACAACGAATACTCACCATTCACTCCAAAGAAATTCACTCGCACTCAAGGAATGTCACTCAAATTCGAGAGTTCTCACAAGGTGCTAAAGCTTTGTATTTGTATATCAAACAATCAAGTTTCAACTTGTGAACGATTGTGACCGATTCACTTGGACTGCGTAGACAAGAAATTCGAAGGTAAATATTTTTTTTTTGACTGTGAGAGGCAATTGAATATGAATCTCTAAAGGAAATTGAACAAGATACAAAAAAAAAATAATGGTGAATTTTCGGAATTTTTGTACTCATTTTTTTTTTTGGCTGAGTACTTGCTCGAAAATCACCAAAAGAAAAAAAATAAAAATCAACTTTCTTTGAGAATCACAGATTCAGGAAGAGACGAAGAACGATAAACGCAAACAGATCTGGAAACGAACGAAGAAATAAACAGATCTGAAAATTGAATAACAAGATACTTACTTGAATTCAATGAACCTGAGCTCTGATACCAAATGATGTGAATCTTTGTACGAACGAATAGCAAACACGATTAAAATCAAATCGCGCCCTCAATTCAGTAACGAACAAAGAATCGTTGTTGTCCCGATCTTTTGAATCAAGTTTTGGAGTGTGATATTCACCTCTAAATTATAAAACTTAGCAATAAATATTCACGATTAAACAATTGAGAAACAGACAAACCTTCAAAGAACATGCCTTTGACAATCCGTATGAAATCAACCGACAAACGCCACAAAGTTAAAAACTTTGATAAGTTTGATATTTGATTACAAAGCAAAAAGCCTTGAAAAGCTTGAGATAAAATTCTCAAAAGTTTGATAAACTCAATAATAAAATCTGAATTGTGTGTCCAAATTTCATGCAAATATCCTTACATATCAAAAAGAGAACAAAAATCTAGTTGCCAAAATAATTAAAACTCTAACTAGGAAAGTCAATATGTCCCGCAACTGCCACGCGCTCGGGCGGTAGGATATTGCCGCTCGGGCGCCGAGGTTCTGTACTATTCACGCTCGGGCGGTAGATTATGACCGCTTGAGCGCGAGGCTTTCTGGACTTTTTCGCCTTGGACAGTAAGTGTGGCGTTCGGGCGGTAATCTTTGGCCTGCTCGGGCGCCGATGCTGCTGGACTCATCTTCATCTATCACTTGAATAATGTTCTTGTGACTCCCAAGCTCACTCCCATGCATCAAAAACCCTCCAGCACTTTGCACCTCGCTTGTAAGTCCTTCTTCCTTGCTCATAAGCCCCTGCAATGCTTCCTTGAATCTCTTTAGTCGTCCCCTCGTGATTGGTCCCTTCGGCAACTCTAAAGGGTCCCACGCTTTCCTTGGGGCTTGACCATCCATGTTCGCATCAAGATTCTATAGACCAATCCTTTCTAAAGTTTTCATCAGATTTATTTCTCTTTTGAGAGAGATTTAATTAGACTGGTCATTTTTTTCTTCTTCAGTCAAAGGTTTTGATACTACTTTGGCCTTCGCTCATTGACGTAACAAGGGTTTAGTGCCTAAAGATGGTGATAACCCTCCTTATGAAGTTCTTTTACTAGAACATGGTTGTTATGCTAGGATTTAATTTCTTGTTCGAATATCCTTTAATATTCCAAGATTTCTTCCTGGTTTTCAAGAATTTTCTCCATATTTTGTGGTACACAATACAGCATATTGCCATAATTTTGTACCGTCTTCTGAATTTCTCTAAGATCTCCCTAGAGTTTAGAGGAATCCGGTATTATTTCTAAGAACCTATTATTTTTAATCATAAGTTTACCATAGTATTATGATAAGTTCCTTCTTCATATTTAACATTGGTTAGATCTTCTTGTCTTAAATATTCCAAAGTTCTGGAATAAATCCTGTAAATAGTTAATCTCAAACCTGGGTTCGGATTCATATTAATTGAGAAAAATCTCCTCCTCAAACATTTAACTACTTCATAATAATAAATTTTTATGTTTGAAATAATTTTACTTCGGCTCTGATACCATTTAAGTTCGGTACCCCAACTCAGAGCTACGGATTTCCGATAAGTGGATGAGGGATCCAAGGAGATCAATCACAGGGTGATATACTTAAGGGTACCTATCAGCTTGCTAACCTCAAACTCTTTAACAGAGCCGAGGTTGTCCTCTACGGAGATTCGTGCTTGTGTCAGATCACACGATAGAGGCTCGGGGCTATTTATAAGCTCTGATACCATTTTACTCAGGAAAATCAATCATTAAAATATGTAAAGGTATTTTTGTCAACTTTAAACTATTTAGGGAGTTTGGAAAAAAAATTTAGGTGTATGGAGTTAGGATAAAGATAAGTTTGGGTTTGGGAATATATCAAATTCAAATTTTCACTCGCCTATCAAATTCAAATTTTCACTCCCTATAAAATTTATTTTACGATTTTCACTCGCCTATCAAATTCAAATTTTCACTCCCATTTTGGGTTTGTTTTTGACGTAAATATATTTTTCTTCAACCATTGAACCAAATAATTTTTTCCTCCCCTCCACCAAATCCATCGGTTCCTACACAAGTAAATCCATCTATCCTATCTATCATCCTTTCTTATGGCTTGAAAAAAGGTGATTGAAGGTAAAGACCAGTCTCTCAATCTAATTGTATTTTAGTAATTTTGAAAGTAAGTTTAAATGGGTATGAAATTCAATTTATAGAAAAATTTTGTACTGTTTTTTCCACATTTATCGATTTTATCTATGAGTAATGAATGTGAGAGTGTTGTTGTTCAACCTACCTATATATTTATAATTCTTGAGAGATTTCTGTTGAACCTATATGGTAAAGAAAATAGAGAATCCATGTTGGTCACATGTCATGCAACATATGTGTTTGATGATTTGTTTTAGCTGTGATAACCAAATAATCCAATCTATATTTTATTGTTATGACTTTGTTTCAAATAAATATTTATTCTGACAAACGAAATACCTAATTTTAGTTTTCAGAGACTTATTTTTGTCCTGTGAATACTCAATTAATATGTATGAAAATATAGGATTTTCGAGTAGTGAACACAAATCTATCCACGGTTGGCGGTAGTGATCATGCTGTTTTTATGGTTATGAGTTTGTTTTAATATTAATTTAATTTGAACGATCTTATGCCTTTTTTTTATGCTTGTCACTTGATTTCTTTTGCATACGATTTTTGTGTGATTTCATTTACTTTTTATTAAACAATTTTGAGAAGAATCGTTGAATTATTACGATGATTTTGCAGTAAAATTTTCTAAAATCAGTACCGAAATATTTGAATGATTTTGTTGAATTATAATGTGAATTAAAAAAGTTTATGCTTCAATATTGTGTGAGCACAAATGGCGATTTGGTTTGGTTGTGATTTAATTTTATGTAATTCAATTATCGTCATTACTTGAGTTATTATAAAAATTAAGAAATTTAATAAATCATTTTCTTTTTGTATGTCAATTGTTTTTTACGCCTAAATCGACAAAAGAAATTTTAATATTTCAAATATTCCACGATCGATTTTGTAAGGTCCAAAAATAAGATGACGTAATCCAAATGCTTGCAAATCAAGAGAAAATAGAAAATGACTAATTAAATGATTTTAATGACATAAAATAATTATGATATCCATGATTACCCATTTAAAAATAGGGTTTACTGTTAGAATGCATAAAATTGTATTTTTTAAAGGTTATTGAAGATGCGATCGAGGAACGGAGACCGATGGGTGAAAAAGAGAAAATATTTTTATTTAATAATAGTTTTTAATTATTTAAAATATGGTTTATACTATATGATATTTTTGAAGATAAGGTGTTTTGAGATATTTTTTACGCAGAATCGTAATTTTTAACGTTATTCGATTTTCGACGAAAATATGAACTTTTTGAGAACTCGACTAATAATTTCACAAATCTTCCTAAAAAAAATATTTTAAATATTTATAGAGGGGCTTGTTGGGCCTATAAAACTAGACTAATGGGCCCTAGCTTTCAAACATGTTTAATTAACAAATAAATAGCCCTAAAACCCTAATCTAAAGCCATAAAACACTCGCCCCACACACCATACACAGACTAAAACTATCCTAGCAGCTACAACACACACACCACATGCACATATTGAGAAGGAAAGCCACACCTTTGAGATATGAGCAAACAAGGGTTCCATTCGTCATCGTTCTTCGCATCTCAACTTAATTGTCGTGCGTAAATTACGCAAAAGCACGCCTTAACTTTCTTTC
This sequence comes from Primulina eburnea, assembly GCF_022965805.1. NCBI lineage: Eukaryota > Viridiplantae > Streptophyta > Magnoliopsida > Lamiales > Gesneriaceae > Primulina > Primulina eburnea. The sequence continues at coordinate 37,218,087 of NC_133101.1, read as the reverse complement.
AAACATCTTTAAAACCATATTATGTATATTTGTTTAACTTTGCATGAAAAATATGTTGCAAAAGTTTTATTTTCGTTTTTATGGGCATACATGCATATAACTTGTGTTTTGATGATATAAAACTCTTCCTAATGATGCATAAAGGGGCTGCCATGGTAGGTAACATGGAGGGACGTTTTTCCAACACAATAAGGGTCCATAAGTGACAAACCAAAGGCTGCACATGCATAGGAGAAGGCTTGAACGAAATAGTACAAGTTTGTGCACTAGGGTTTGGTTAAGGGGCTAAGTATCGAGGGCTTGGCCAGGGCTGGGGCTCAGTGAGGATCATGGTTAAGGGTCTGAAATTTTCCTAGCATGGCTGGGACCAGTGGTTGTTCGATATGGAAGATCCCATGATCGCATGGACTCTTCCCACGTGTATAAAAGGGCGTCCGCGATCAGCCGCTACATGGAGCATCTAGGCTTGGTCAGGATGGTCTAGGATAGGTGTCAAGGCGGTCCATGGTTTGTCCGGAGGGCTGGGGCCCCAGTGGTGGCTCGAGGATAGAGTCCTAGTCGAGTTAAACTCCTAGGAAGCAAGTCACGGCCGCGGCTCATGCTGGGAATGAAGGCATGGGTTAGGGGCTGGTTAATTGGCTCAAGGCTGTTCACTATGGTCTATAGGTGGTCTGGGCAGAGTTTGGCTTAAGGTGGCTCGGGTATGGCTCGAAGAAAACGGGAATTGGTTTGAGGGTAGGCTAGCTAGGGTTCGGTTTTTCGAATGTATGGTTAAGGATTCAAACTATGGTCCACAGGGATCGATTCATGGTTCACGAGGGTAATTTGGGTATAAAAAGTCTGTTTAAAATTTGAGATTAAAATATTAAAGTTTGAGTTAAATCGGGAATTAAACGCTCTAATAATTAATAATTATGAAATTAAATCAAAAGCTTCGAACTTTAGCTAAATAAAAATTTTAGAAATTTAATTTAAGCTTAAATAACTATTTGAGATTGTCTAGAGTCAATGAAATTAAGGAAAAGGTCAATATCGAGAAAATCCTAAGTCTATGGGTAAAAAAGTCATTTTACACCTAAAAATGATAGACATCTTAGCAGTGCGCTGAATACTGTAAAATATGTTAATATGCTTATTTTAAATGGTTATGAAATGATATGATGAAACGTTAATGTCAAAAGATATGTTGCATGCTTGGTTTAAAAAAAAATGATTTATACATGCTTAAATTTTTATAAGTGATGAAAATACGAAAAGTTGAAGGAGGTGAAGTGATTGTGAATAATAAGATGATACGATGATTATGATTATATGATGATATATAAGGCCAAGGCCAAGTTGACTGGTGAAAGTGTCGCTGATGTCCCCACCATCCAGTACTGTGATTACACGTAGATAGATCGATCGACCTTCAGCTGATACTGATAGGATCGATTGACGTGTCAAGAGTGTTTAGAAGGGGGGTTGAATAAACACTCTCAATTAATATTGGTCTTTTCGAATTTTTGAGTTCAGTTTGGTGACAAACTGATTCTCGGAATCTTGTTGGTCAATATCAATCAGTTAAACTGAGGTAGTTGCGGAAGGTAACTGACTGACAGATAGAATACAGAACTGAAATAAAATAAACAAGGATTGTTTCTGGATGTTCGGAGAATTCAATTACTCCTACGTCACCCCTTCTATCACAAGGATAGGATTTCTACTAAAAGACTTTGATCCAATACAACACTTGTACAGACCCACTTCAGTTAGGACCTATCCACTGCCTAAACTGAAACTTAGTAATACAAAATGATCTCTGTGTGTAACTGATCTTAGCACTATTGAATTAACAAATATTACAGAGTGCTAGTTTGCTCAACTTGTAGCTTTGATTGTTACGAATAAATCAAGTAAGAGTGAGCTGAGATTTTAACAGAGTAATAGTAAGTTTTGAATGGTGTATCGTTGCTTCTTCTTTTTCTTCTGCCATATTTATACTCTTCTTTTCCAACGGTAATCTTGAGATAAATTTGAATCTTTGTATCCGTTGGTTTCCACTTGATTATTCCTTCGATATTGTTTGCTTCATTTATTGTAATTCGGCGTCTTAATTGCTTTGTCCGGAATGCGTTGTTTTAAGTAGTCTTGGTTGTTGTGCGGCGCTCTTGTAATCTGTTATGTCTTCTCTGTTCTTTCCCGAGACATCTTCAGTTGAGAGACTTTAAGGCATTCGGCTGAATGTTTTAACTGATCAGTTCCAACTGATCAGTTTACTCTGTATCATTGTATCAGCTGATTTCAGTTACCGAATTTGCTTGCGCGTATCAGTTGATTCATATTTTGTTAATCGATTGATTCATGTTTTGTCAAACTCCAGAATCTAGTTTCCAACAATTTCCCCCTTTATGGTGTTTGACAAAACCAAGTGATTTAAGATCGAATAACTGAGCTCTTTGTAGATAATAGATTACGCAACTGAATCATAAAATAACTGGATTCCTTGTAGATAACATAAAATCTGAGAATATAATATCAGTTGATTATAATAATCTGATTAATTCTTCTTCAGCTGCTGTTCTTCCCCTTTTTGTCAAACAACTCCATTTTGTCTGATAACTTTCGAACTTCAATGGAAAGAAGTTTTACATCTGATGAGATACTTGTGGCAACAGTTGTGAGGGAGGTCTATAGCAATTCTATTTTATTTGAAATAGAGGTTTCCAGTCGCTCAACTCTCTGACTGATTACATCCTGAGTTGTAAAGAGTGAGTTAACTAGCCCCTTCTTTATTTCATGCACAGTTCTGCTAAGAGAGTCCATGTTGGCTTGAAGAGCGTTTAGTTTTGCCGAGTCAAATTCAGTCGAAGAATCTAATTTGACAGTATGAGACAGTTGTTCTAATTGAATTTTCTTGATTTCAGCGAGCATCTGCTGCATATTGTATTGTATGTTCTGGATTTCTTCAAGAACAACATCCATTTCTGTGGATTGAATTGGAGGTCGCTGACTGGGCGTTTCTGAATGCTTCGATGTTTGTCCAAAAAGAACTAATGCTTGATTAGTTTCCATTGTTCCAGTCATAGGCTGAGCTGGAATGTTTTCTTGAATTTGAGATGATGAACGTTGGTTTTGATCAAGAAATGGACTGTCTGGCTGAATGATGGAGATGGATGGTTAATACATAGGGGCCTCCTGTGGAGAATTAACTGAACTTTGTTCTTGCTCCTTTGATTCAGTGAGCAACTGACCTTCTACATGTTCAGCAGTTTCTTGTTCTGAGGGTTTTGCTTGTTCATCAGTTTGAATATCTTGTTCAGCAGAACTTTCTAGCTGAACTGGTGCTTCAGTTTGAGCTTTTTCCGATTCAGTTATTTCTTTTTCTGAAGTTTGGTTTGGCACTTCAGTTTGATCTTCAGTTTGAGCAGATATAAATTTTTCCGCAATAAGTGACTCAGCTGGTGCTTCAGATGATATCATAATATCTTGCTCTGGTTGTTCAGCTGAATGGGTAACTGAGTCATAGTGTATGTCCTCTAGCTAAGCTTCCAAGGTAACAGCTTGAATGATTTCATCAATGTTTGCCAAGGATAGTTCTGCTTCAGAATATAGCTAATGTTCTGTCTGAGAGGATTGAGGTATTCCCTGAACTGGCTTTTCAGTTGCCTGTTGTGGAGATGGTTTATTTTTGTGGTGAGTAGGATAAATCTTTTTCAGTATTTGAGTTGGGGGGTTTGTCATGAAGAACTAGTTTCTGATCTTCTTCCCAAAATCTGATTGCACTCTGCAGACTACTAACATCTGTGTCCAGTTGAGTGAACATAGCTCTATCATTGTATGCAGTTGGACTTGTTGGATTGTAGTTGGACTTCAGCTTTGCTACCATTCTTGTTAGCTTTTTGACGCGAATCTGATCAAAGAAATATTTCTGCCTTTCTAATGCCTGTGGAATTGTAACAGCTTTGACTACTTCCATCACAATCGCTTCTAGCTTGATGAACTTTTTCAGTTGAGATCTATGCTTCAGTTCTTTGGCAAAGATTTCTGTTCTGAAGCTTTTCCATCAATCAAAAGATTTTAATTGTGATTTGGCAAATGCATTGACCTGTTCCCAAACTAGGTCAATGTGTGTTTGAATGACATTGGATGGCCGGGGTTCTTCAATCAGCTTGCCTTTTCCTTTGTAAGTTGAGAGAATGTGAGGAAGATCCATTCCAAAATGTGTGGAGTGCACTGGTTCCCTTAATATTACACCTTTAGATCTGGCTCTAGGAAAGATGGTAGGGCGATTTACAAGATTCAAGGGAGCTCTTACCTTAGCTGGTGTCTTTGCTTTGGTAACTGAATCATCAGGTGAGACTACTTGCAAAGGGATAGCCAGAATGGGCTGTTGAGCAGCTGATTGAATAATTTTCTCAGGTGGAATGACTTTCACTGTTGTTATTGGTTTGGTTCTTTGAGTCCTTGGTCTTTTGACAAGCTTAGGGGAAGGAGTTTTCTCTGAATCTGATTCACTGAGAATCAATTTCCTTTTTGTTGTTTTGGCATTCTTGACTGGTGATGGCTCAACCTCTAGTTTGGTTTTTGATGGCAAGGTGTTTTTTGCAGTAAAGACCTTGAATTTTGATGATGTTTCAGCATTTTCAGCTACCAAACCCTTCAGTTTTAACATATGACTGATTTGGATGGCAAAGCCACATGATTGTTTGGATGACTTGAGCATATTCTTCAAGATGTTAAAAAGAATATATCTCCAATTTGCTTACTTTTCACCCATGATTATGGTCATTACCTGGAATTTTTCGAGTGTAAGAGCAGCATAAGAACCGGCTTTTGCTAATATTCCCTTTGCCACGATATCAGCTAACAACTGAATTTCTGGTTTCAATTCCTTCTTTGGATCGGAAACCTTGATTTTCCGTCCATTAGCAGATAATCGAGACTGCATTTCTTCAATGTCCTGAGTTTTTACTTCAGAAAAGCTGACATAACCATCAGTTGGCAAAGAGAAGATTTCTCCGAAAGCTTCTTCAGAAAGGAGTAGCAACTGATCATTGATAGTCACAGAGATAGTGTCATTAGCAGTGATAAATCCCTTCCGATAGAATTCATTGACCTCCTTGAGGTATATCTTCTGAGAAGATTGTCCTAAGAACATCCTGAAACCTGCCGACTCAAGCTTTAGAAATACATTCTTAACGTCTGCTTCTTGAATTGATAGAACCGAGTTAAAATCGATGACCATCGCATTCAAAATATGGGTTGGGATCTGGTTTTCCATTTCGGAAAGTGTAGTGATCTGCAAATTGAAGAGAATAAGTTCTGAAATTTGTATACACTTAGAAACTGATTGTAATTGTGAAGAATAGAACTGAAGTGAAGCGGGCAAAATGCTTTTGTTCATGACTGTTCAAATTCTGGACACGTGTCAGCCCGGGAAAAATTTTGAATAAAAATGTGTGCACGTGTGATGTAATCGTGTGTATATAATAATGAGCGGTTTTAAAATATGCCACATCATAAAAATTTAGTCACGTCATTTGATTTGGAATATAATAAGTTTTTAATTGGTTAACTTATGTGAGAAGATTTGTAAAATTTTCAAACTGAACGATCTGTTGGGAAACTGATTCAAGTCAGTTGAGAATTCACAAACGATTGTCTTCTCAGTTAACTTCTTTAAAAACTGACATTCCTCCTAGATTGGTGCATATAATAATTAAAGTAGTGCTACAAAATAATTTTAAGAGTCGGAGAGGTTATTGGTTTTGCTGAAATATTGACGACTCTTCAGCTTTCTTGATATTCTGCTATAAATAGAAATGACTGAATTAGTTTTAGACATATCATCCAAAATATTCAAGATAAAAAAAATTTCTGATACGGGTGACTCAAGTCTTTCTCCCTTTCTGTGGAGGCCAGGAAGGCTGAGATAGAAGACAAAGTCTTCTATGAAAGTCTGCATTACTGGGAGCGATTGCAGGAGCTTGAGCTCTTATACAACTCTGGGAGGCCACCACTCCTGAATTGGTGGCAGAACTGAATCAAGTGCGAAAGCACTTGAATATTGCTGTGTTTGTGGACGTCTTCAAGGACTGTCACATGTATCAGCTGATGCTCCACAAGGAATTGAAGATCCTGAGGCGCATAGCTCATTCTCACAGCTTTCTCATGACTGCTCCTTCTTCTCTATCTGGTTGGCTGAAATTTTGGATAATTGTTGTGGAGGAGAAGTATGATGATGTTAGAGTAGGTGCCCGTCGAGCCAAGTGTTGACCGAGTGTTCACAATGAAACTCTATGTATAAACGATCTTTATTTTGATATATTTGAAATTATTATTTTGGCACTTCTTTATCTGTATACCCATGCTAGTTGCATAGATAAAGTCCTTGAATATACAAATAGTAGAAAGAATATGAGATGCTCATATGATGAGTATTATGAAACTCATATTTGGAATACTGTATATTCTAAACAGTTCCTAGTCGATTCAGCCGCCGCTAAGAAGGATATATGCCGCTCGAGTTAGAGACTAGTATCTGCAATGTGAGTACCATGTTTCATTGGTAGGAGACATTGTGATGTCCGATCATGCAGATAGGTGCTCCTGGTAGAGTTCACTGAACAACCCTCCATTAAGGACTTTCCAAGTGGTTCTCACTTATCGAGTGGAAATGTCCTAGTTTATGGTTGTACACCATTAGTCCTTATGACCCGGGACAACATTGAGACTCTATGTGCTAGAATTACACTTTGGCGTGTTTACCGACTCTCATAGGGTCATCAGGTGGCAAGGTTGGGTGTTCTGTCGAAACATATAGGAGTCGATGCATTGTAGTCGGGGATTCAACGCTTACCTTCGGGTATGGATATCCTATGTGTTCTCATGTGTATGTAGATTGAAATCTCTGATCAGAGTATGGTGGTAATTATGAAAGGGGTTTCATAGATTACACCATCGATGCAACTACGACATGACACATAGTATCGATTCATTGACAACTCTCGATAAACCAATGGTTGTCGAATCGTTCGGGATATATGAGTTGAAGGGACCGTACTGTACGCTAACCATAATTGAATGGTTCTTGCAGGCACTATCATTTGATACCTAGGGAATCATGTAAGCGATGTTGCTAGGCGTTTAACATGGTTGGTTGGGTACTATCAGACTTGAGTTCTGACGTTCTTGTTATCAAGGGGTTGATAAGTAAGAATTGAGCAATTGGGGTATGCTCATATAAGGACATGTTTAGTCCGAATCACATGGAGATGTGAACCCACGGCTAGTTATATCAATGAACTATTGAGGGCCACACAAGTGCTGGCTTTCTAGATCCCGTTGAGAAGTAAAATTAGTTCAATGTGTTGAACGGCTTATAAAGGAGTTTATAAGCGTAAGGAAAATTAGAAGTATGACTTCTATAAAGGAGAAACTAGTTCAATGTGTTGAACGACTTATAAATGAGTTTATAAGTGTAAGGAAAAATAGAAGTATGACTTCTATGAGAGAAATGTAAATTTTAATTTATGGAAGTGTTCCTAAATTAAAAGTTGGCCAAGTGAATAATGTATTTGAAAATTGTGATTTTCAGAAACATTATTATGGACTAAATTAAATTAATTCAAGCGTTGAATTAATTCAACACTAGTGGACCTAGTAGAGTCCAAATAATTAAATTAATTCAAGTGTTGAATTAAGTAAATCATATTGAGTCTTGTAGAGCTCAATTTAAATTAATTATTTAACTAGTGGGACTTGGGTAAATTCAAGTAAGGTTTAATTAGTCTCAAATATGTTTGAGATAATTAAATTTAGTCCATGGTTTTTAATTTGTTAAAAACCATATAATATATGCATGCATGGGAGGTGAAGGGTTGGAGACAACTTTTGCAACTATCAAGGCTTGGCATGCTACTTTTGTCTCTACTTTTTGCAAGACCAAGACAAGTCTCCCTTCCCCCATTTACCACATGCAATGGCCGAAATATACACACACATTCTCTCCAATTTTTCTCTCAATTTTTCTTCTTCAAGTGTTGAGGAATGAAAAATATTTCTCTTTGAAAAATGCTCTAATTTTTCTAGTGCAAAATTAGAGTGGCTCTAGCTAGTTGGTGGTGGGCTTAATATTTGAGCAAGGTGGGCTCAAAGGAAGCTTGAAGATTGTCTTGCCATTGAAGAGCTTAGTTGTATATCAACTAAGTTGGAGCCATCATCAATCTTTTAAGATGGACATGTACATTTCTAAACACACTATGAATGTCATCTTTGTGTTTTATTGTATTTGCTACACAAAGAACATGGTGGCCGAAATTTCTTGTGTAAAATTCGATTTTTTGAACTTCCGTTGCGCTTCCGGTCACCGTAACCGATCCTCTTTCAAGTGGTATCCGAGCTATGGTTACGATTTTGTGTAGCAACTACAAGATATTATATTGAGATCGATTTCTAACCGCATGAGTGTAATTTTTGCAACCAAAAACTGAGGCATTTTGTGGGGTGTTTCGGGCAGCATGTTGCTGCCTGTTTCGGGCAGCTCGGGCTGCCCGAGGGGCTGCCCATTTCGGGCAGCTAGGGCTACCCGAGGGGCTGCCCGAACAACCCTTGTATTTAAAATAAAAAAAAAATTTTGTTGCCGGAATCCGGCGACGGAGCTCTGGCGACGGCGATGACGACTAGGGTTTCCAAAAGTGTTTTGGATTATCAAAGTGTCATGGGCCTTGAGTTGTTGGGCCATTGGATGGCTAACATAATTGTGAATTTTAAATGAGCCAAAATGTTTTTGGTGAAAAATAAGTTTTTGGGCCCTTAAGTTTAAAATTACAAAAGTTGCAAACATTTTCTTATGAAATAAATATTTTAAGTTGGACTTTAAATATTTATAGTAAATGGTGATTTACAAGAAATTCGGTTATAAATAAATTAATTTGAAAGTAGACAAAGGTGTTTGTATACTTTGTTAATTTAGTTTATAATCGTGGCGGTTAGTGATTGGATCAAGATATATAATATTGGATCAATTATTTATTGTGATAATTAATTGATGGTGTATGATATGTGATATTATGCATGAAGGATGATCAAAAGCCCAAGCCCAATTTGCTAGGTGTATGCTAGGATATTTTGTGTTGAATGATTGTAATAATTATCAAATTTAAAGTGGGCTTGGTTTATGGTCCGTTCCCACCCCATGAGATGTATCCCTATTTGCCATGGATATTTATTTGTAAATATTAGTATAGTGGATGATCAAGATTGGAAGATGGTGGCCATGATGATTATGAAGATCGAAGACATGTAAATATTGGAAGCTAATGTAATAGTTGCATTTGCATCCCATGCATTTCCCTAGGATTGGACCTAGGCCCGTGTTTAGCTCACACGGTCCGTTAGTATTGGGGCGATTGATCATCCTTGTTTTGTTTACTATTTATAATATAGGCATGATATGTTATAAATAATGAGTATGTGCGTTATTATTATGATAATAACAAAGTTGCATGAATCCGGCAAACATACGATCAAACATGGCGAGCTTTTAAAATAAAAATTAATGATGAGACCTTTCAAAATTAAAAACCCTCATTTTGAATAAGATTCAAAATTAATATCAAGTCCGAAAAGGGGAATTATAAATTTGTTTATAATTTCCTTGTCTTCCATCGACAATGGGTGCATGATGAACGCTACCCGTACTCGGGGCTCGGCTCATATTATTGGGGGAGCTTTGTGTACCGGAAAGCTGTGACATCCATTGACATGGTGATGTGAACTACGTGGAACTCCCATGATTTCGGCTCATATTATTGGGAGAACTCATGGCGACCGTACATTAAGGTTCAACATCGATGGGTAAGGCTTGACATGTGAAGATGAACGACGTCATATTATTGGGTCCTAATAAACGTGAGACAAAAGTTTACGTAGAGGGTTGTATTGTGATGCAATTGGAAACTACCTTTTAGGAATTGTGATTGGCTGATATATTCGGGATCATGATTCGCTAATTGGACCTTAGTACCTACTGAGGAAAGAAGTTTCCCGTTTTCACTAGAGGGTAGTGAAAGATGTCAAAACAGTGGGAGTAAACATTTATAAAGTTAAAGTTCATACTTTATATCTTACTAAATATTTTAAAATAGTCATTAACATTTATCTGTTTACTTTTCAGTACTATTTGACAATGTCTTCAATTCGCAATCCGCTTTCTGCCATACTCGAAAAACATGTGTTAACCGGACCTAACTACCTCACTTGGCTAAGAAACCTGAAAATCGTCTTGAACTAGGAAAAGATTGCATATACACTGACTGAGTCGCCCCCTGATAAGGCTCCGACTGACTGCACTCTTGAGGAATTGCAGACCTACAAGGATTGGTGTGACCATGACTTGAAGGCCAAGTGTTATATGCAGGCTTCTATGAATGATGAGCTGCAGAGGCGTTTTGAGGGTGCAAAGAGTGCTGCTGACATTCATTTGCACCTCAAGGAGCTCTTTGGTGAGTAGACTCGGCCTCTTAGGCATGCTACCGTCAAGGAGCTAATCACTTTGCGCATGCGAGATGGGGCCTCGGTCCATGAGCATGGCCTAAAGTTGATTGGGCTCGTGGACAAGCTTGTTGGCATGGATTTTATGTTGCCTTCGGAGTTGACCACCGACGTGTTGCTGTTATCGCTGCCTATCTCATTTGATCCTTTTGTGGTGAATTTCAATATGAACAAGATGGAGCCGACCCTTGAGGAGTTGGTGAACATGCTTGTGACTTTTGAGTCCACCATCAAGAAAGAGAAGTCGGTTCTTTATGTGGGTTCTTCATCTGGTACGAAGACCGATCCACGTGGGAAGAGGAAGAAGCGTTCTTTCCAACGTTCCAAGAAGAACGTGCCCTTGAAGAGGCAAGCTCCGAGTCCCGTTGTGGTAGCTACACCAGATAAAGCTAACAAGACTGTTGATATTTGTCATCACTGCAAGAAGCCTGGACATTGGAGGCGTAATTGCAAGGAATATCTTGCCCAGAAGGGTTCTGGAAAGGGTATGTTCTATATTGAAGTAAACATTTCAATTAACTCTACTTCTTGGGTATTGGGTACCGGCTGTGGCTTACATCTCTGTAATGATTTGCAGGTGATGGGAAGAAGTAGGAGGCTCAGGGAAGGTGAGACCTTCTTGAGGATGGGCAATGGAGCAAGAGTTGCTGCCAAGGCTGTAGGAGATGTTTACTTGCATTTGAACAATGATTTTAAGTTTGTTTTGAGAGATGTTTTCTTTGTACCAGATTTGGTGAAAAACATTATTTCCATTTCTATGTTGGACAAAGATGGATTTTCTTGTTTATTTAGCAAAGGTGTTTGCAACATTTACAAGAACGAATGTTTAATTGGTACCGGAGAACTTGAAAACGATCTCTACACCTTAAAATTAAAAGATATTCCACTTAACAATGTCCAAGCTATAACAACAACAAACAAGCGCAAACAAGATACTCTAAATTCGGCACAATTATGGCATGCTCGATTAGGACATATTTCCCTAAGAAGGATGAACAAGCTAGTGGGAGTGGGCATGTTTAATATGTCTGATATTAATTCTCTCACGACTTGTGAATCCTGTCTAAAAGGAAAGATGACCAAAATTCCCTTTAAGGGCCATGTGGAGCGAGCCAAAGGGTTATTGGATTTGATCCATACCAATGTGTGCGGTCCGCTTAGCATCACCACTAAGCATGGACATGCCTACTTCATCACCTTTACCGATGAATTTTCGAGGTATGGGTATGTGTATTTGATGAAATACAAGTCTGAAGCCTTTGAAAGGTTCAAAGAATTCAGAAGTGAAGTAGAAAAGCAATTGGGACGAAGCATCAAGACACTTCGATCGGATCGAGGTGGTGAGTACTTGAGTGCCGAGTTCCAAGAGTATCTTATGGAGAATGGGATTCTCTCGCAGTGGACTCCGCCCGCTACAACGCAGTTGAATGGTGTTTCGGAGCGTCGTAACCGGACTTTGATGGACATGGTTCGGTCTATGATGGGGTTCACGGAATTGCCGCCATCCTTTTGGGGATATGCGCTTGAGACAGCGGCACTGTTGTTGAATAATGTCCATTCAAAGGCAGTTGACAAGACTTCATATGAGATATGGATGGGTAAACCACCCAAATATTCTTATCTTAGAATATGGGGGTGCCCTGCTTATGTGAAGCAGGTAGTGGGAGATAAATTGGATAGTCGATCCATTTTATGTTACTTTGTGGGATATCCAAAGAATTCGGTTGGATATTACTTCTATCATCCCCAAGAAACAAAGGTGTTTGTTTCTAGAAATGCAACATTTTTGGAAAAGGAATTTCTATTGGATAGAAAAGGCGAGATGATAGAACTCGAAGAGGTTCGAGAGACACCCACAGTTGTAGAACCCACACCCGAAGAGCCAAGAGAGGAGATACAAGCTCCTAGAAGATCCGAGAGAGTCTCGAGACCACCTATAAGGTATGGTCTACTTCTTGAAGAGGACCATGATGAGCCTAACCTTGGATGTGATCCAAGGACCTTCAAGGAAGCATTATCCGATACCGATTCATCCAAGTGGCTTGAAGCAATGGAATCTGAGATGAATTCCATGCATTCGAACCAAGTGTGGAATCTCGTGGATCCACCTGAGGGAATTGTTCCCATAGGGTGTAAATGGATTTACAAGAGGAAACTTGGGGCGGATGGGAAGGTATTGACCTTCAAAGCGCGATTGGTGGCAAAAGGATATACTCAAAGACAAGGAGTTGACTTTGAGGAAACCTTTTCTCCAGTTGCAATGTTCAAGTCCATAAGGATTTTGCTAGCCATAGCTGCATGGTATGACTATGAGATATGGCAGATGGATGTTAAGACAGCCTTTCTTAATGGGGATATTAAGGAAGAAATTTACATGTCTCAACCCGAAGGGTTTACATCTGTCGGAAGTGAGCATATAGTATGCAAACTTCAGAGATCAATTTATGGTCTAAAGCAGGCATCTAGGAGTTGGAACCTTAGATTCGATAGTACAATCAAAGAGTTTGATTTTACTAAGAATCCTGAGGAACCCTGTGTGTACAAGAAGGTCAGTGGGAGTGCTGTGACATTCCTGGTGCTGTATGTTGATGACATTCTACTCATTGGAATGATGTAGGAATGTTGCAATCAACTAAGATATGGTTAGCAAGCAAGTTCTCGATGCAAGACTTGGGCGAAGCATCTTTTGTATTAGGTATACAGATCTATAGAGATAGATCAAAAAGATTTCTTGGTCTCACTCAGTCTACATACATTGATACCATCCTGAAGCGGTTCTGGATGGATGAGTCCAAAAGAGGACATCTACCAATGTGTCATGGCGTGTCCCTATCCAAGTCTATGTCTCCCAAGACTGATGCAGAGATAGCGGCGATGACACACATTCCATATGCATCTGCAATTGGTAGCATCATGTATGGGATGATATCTACACGTCCTGACGTGGCTTTCGCACTAAGTGTAGTGAGTAGATATCAATCCAACCCTGGTCTTCCACATTAGAAAGCTGTGAAAGACATCCTCAAGTACTTGAGGAGGACCAATAAATTGTTCTTGGTCTATGGGGGTGGAGAACTAAAATTGGAAGGCTATACCGACTCTAGCTTCCAAAGCGATAATGATGACTCAAAGTCAACCTCTGGATTCATATTTATGCTCAATGGTGCTGCTGTCTCTTGGAAGAGATCCAAGCAAGACAGTACAGCGGATTCCACCACTGAGGCAGAATACATTGATGCATCAGCTGCAGCAAAGGGGGCTGTTTGGATAAGGAATTTCGTCCAAGAGTTGGGCGTCATTCCTAATGGAGTTGCTCATGTCCCGGTGTTTTGTGACAACACGGGAGCCATTGCTCAAGCAAAGGAGCCGAGGTCTCATCAGAAGTCCAAACACGTATTGAGAAAGTACCACATCCTCAGAGAGATCGTTGAAAGAGGAGATATCATGATTTACAAAGTCGACTCCGCAGATAATGTTGTTGATCCGCTAACTAAGCCTTTACCTAGACCATTGTTCGAGAAGCATCGTGAATCGATGGGTTTGAAGCATATGGGTAGTTGGCTCTAGTGCAAGTGGGAGATTGTTAGAGTAGGTGCCCGTCGAGCCAAGTGTTGGCCGAGTGTTCACAATGAAACTCTATGTATAAACGATCTTTATTTTGATAATATTTGAAATTATTATTTTGGCACTTCTTTATCTGTATACCCATGCTAGTTGCATAGATAAAGTCCTTGAATATACAAATAGTAGAAAGAATATGAGATGCTCATATGATGAGTATCATGAAACTCATATTCGGAATACTGTATATTCTAAACATTTCCTAGTCGATTCAGCCGCCGCTAAGAAGGATATAGGCCGCTCGAGTTAGAGACTAGTATCTGCAATGTGAGTACCATGTTTCATTGGTAGGAGACATTGTGATGTCCGATCATGCAGATAGGTGCTCCTGGTAGAGTGCACTGAACAACCCTCCATAAAGGACTTTCCAAGTGGTTCTCACTTATCGAGTGGAAAGGTCCTAGTTTATGGTTGTACACCATTAGTCCTTATGACCCGGGACAATATTGAGACTCTATGTGCTAGAATTACACTTTGGCTTGTTTACCGACTCTCATAGGGTCATCAGGTGGCAAGGTTGGGTGTTCTGTCAAAACATATAGGAGTCGATGTATTGTAGTCGGGGATTCACCGCTTACCTTCGGGTATGGATATCCTATGTGTTCTCATGTGTATGTAGATTGAAATCTCTGATCAGAGTATGGTGGTAACTATGAAAGGGGTTTCATAGATTACACCATCGATGCAACTACGACATGACACATAGTATCGATTCATTGACAACTCTCGATAAACTAATGGTTGTCGAATCGGTCGGGATATATGAGTTGAAGGGACCGTACTGTACGCTAACCATAATTGAATGGTTCTTGCAGGCACTATCATTTGATACCTAGGGAATCATGTAAGCGATGTTGCTAGGCGTTTAACATGGTTGGTTGGGTAATATCAGACTTGAGTTCTGACGTTCTTGTTATCAAGGGGTTGATAAGTAAGAATGGAGCAATTGGGGTATGCTCATATAAGGACATGTTTAGTCTGAATCACATGGAGATGTGAACCCATGGCTAGTTGTATCAATGAACCATTGAGGGCCACACAAGTGCTGGCTTTCTAGATCCCGTTGAGAAGTAAAATTAGTTCAATGTGTTGAACGGCTTATAAAGGAGTTTATAAGCGTAAGGAAAATTAGAAGTATGACTTCTATAAAGGAGAAACTAGTTCAATGTGTTGAACGACTTATAAATGAGTTTATAAGTGTAAAGAAAAATAGAAGTATGACTTCTATGAGAGAAATGTAAATTTTAATTTATGGAAGTGTTCCTAAATTAAAAGTTGGCCAAGTGAATAATGTATTTGAAAATTGTGATTTTCATAAACATTATTATGGACTAAATTAAATTAATTCAAGCGTTGAATTAATTAAACACTAGTGGACCTAGTAGAGCCCAAATAATTAAATTAATTCAAGTGTTGAATTAATTAAATCATATTGAGTCTTGTAGAGCTCAATTTAAATTAATTATTTAACTAGTGGGACTTGGGTAAATTCAAGTAAGGTTTAATTAGTCTCAAATATGTTTGAGATAATTAAATTTAGTCCATGTTTTTAATTTGGTAAAAACCATATAATATATGCATGCATGGGAGGTGAAGGGTTGGAGACAACTTTTGCAACTATCAAGGCTTGGCATGCTACTTTTGTCTCTACTTTTTGCTAGACCAAGACAAGTCTTCTTTCCCCCATTTACCACATGCAATGGCCGAAATATACACACATATTCTCTCCAAGTTTTCTCTCAATTTTTCTTCTTCAAGTGTTGAGGAATGAAAAATACTTCTCTTTGAAAAATGCTCTAATTTTTCTAGTGCAAAATTAGAGTAGCTCTAGCTAGTTGGTGGTGGGCTTAATATTTGAGCAATGTGGGCTCAAAGGAAGCTTGAAGATTGTCTTGCCATTGAAGAGCTTAGTTGTATATCAACTAAGTTGGAGCCATCATCAATCTTTTAAGATTGATAGGTACATTTCTAAATACACTATGAATGTCATCTTTGTGTTTTATTGTATTTGCTACACGAAGAACATGGTGGCCGAAATTTCTTGTGTAAAATTCGATTTTTTGAACTTCCGTTGCGCTTCCGGTCACCGTAACCGATCCTCTTTCAGATGATGTAATCCAGACCAACATTTATAAGTAATGAAATATTTATCTGGTTTTAACTCTGTTTTTCTGCAAATGATATATTTCATCAGTTGTGATATGTAAACAAATGAACTGATGAGAGACTAACTATCATAAGTTGATCATGAACTGGGACTATTTAAACAACTATTAATAGAATTCAAACTGGTGTCAATTGACAATTAACAACTGATAACTTAAAGTCCTTGGTAAATGTGAAAGACGCTTTGATTGACTTGAGACTCTTCAGCTTCTCCAACGTCATTTTCCTATAAATAAGATGATAGTGATAAAAATGTGATGCAATATCAGTTGAAAATATTTCAATATGTCTGATTCTGATGCATGCAGCGGCACTCATGTTCATGTTACTGAGCAGTCAACCCCTCGTTTAAAAGATATCAAGAGAAAGATGGAGGTATATGTTTTTCAGAAGGTGATGTCAACATGGGAAAAGATTCATGAGTTGAAGAGGGTGAGTGACAGTGGTGCTATTCCTACTCGTGCTCAGGAGGCAAGAGCACTGAAATACCTTGATCGTTTTGAAGTTAGGCATGTTAAGGATTTGGTTGAAGACAAATGTCTTTTGGAGGCGATGCTATGGAAGGAGTGGCATGTTGTTGATAAGATTTCGAAATCTAGGGCATTTGCTAGAGTTCGAATTTATGAGTTAAATGATTGGGTTAGGGCGTGGCTAGATTCAATTGTGTAAAGCTCAAAATTAATATACATAAAATCCATGCATTTATTTAATTTATGAAATTTTATTATTTTAAGTATTTATGTTTATTTAATGCACGTTAAAATATTTTCTTGAGTTTTATGTTTCAGACGATTACTCGAAGCGGGATCGAGGAAAGAAGACCGGGATGATTTTTAGTGATTTTAATTGTGACATTTTATTTTAAATTGAGGAAGGGACATTTTAAATAATTTATTTAATTCTTAGCATTTTAAAAAGCCTAATTTAATTATTAGGTGATTTTATAATTTTAAAACTTTTATGAATTTAGTATTTGGGTATTTTATTTTGTTAAATTTGAGGATTTTGTAAAATAGAGAAGATTAATTTTTAATAGTATTTTTTTATTTATTAATTTTGCATATTATATTCCCCTAATTAACTAAACTCACACACACTCACACTTTCACACACACTCATACACGTATCACACACACACACCAAACACAACACATTTTTTCAAAGTTTTTGACTAGAGAAGGGAAGTTTTTTTAAAACTCTCCTCTCTCAATTCTTCTCTCCATTTCTTCCTCTTCCCATTTTCCTTCAACAAGCATCTATTCTTTGATATTTCCAGAAAAAAATTTGGTTGAGTTTATTTGAAGAAAATCGAGTCACGTTCGTCCCGGATCGTCTTTCGCTCCGTCTCCGCTTCGGTGTCGTCGTTTCGGTATTGTTTAATCATCAAAGGCACGTATAATCTGTTCTTTCTGCATCGATCATGTCATAATATGTGTTGTGTTGTTTTATGCGTAAAAATATATGTGTGATGTTCGTCGTTTGAGCAGAAAACGATTCGGATCAGTTTTGAATTAATTTTAGATCTAAAATCACGTTTTTACTGTATTTTTAAATACTGCGACTTTTAGGTCATGATTCTGAGAAAACTTTACCCGTAAAAATTGTAGAACTTTTTGATAGCTTCGATTTGACAGTAAATTCGAAATATTTGGATAAAAATTGAGTGAGTTATGATTTTTCTCGTGGGACTGCTCAAACTTTGTTTTTCAGAAAATTATGTGTTGATGTGTTCTTGAAGTTATTTGTTGCAGGCTTCATTGGGACATCGACGGGATTGTGCTACTGCATTTAGATATGTTATAGAATATATTTATGTGTTATTTGGTGGTTCGTTTGGGTCGGGATTGGCTTGGGATGTAATAGAAGTCGTATGAAGCGAAACGATGCCGAATTACGGGTTATTGTTGTATCGAAGTTACTTGTAGATGTTGGGAACATTCGAGGTGTTTGTATGAGTTTGAATCAATGTAATAACATCCTAGGATGAGTCTTGAGGTGTGGCGCCCGGTTTAGGAATTCATAATTATCCCCTTACTAGGTGCCACATTTACCTTCAATCTTCCTTTATTGAACTTCTATTTTTATTTTTACCATTATTATTATTAGAAAGATATTGTAGATAAAAATTTCAATATTTTCTACAATAATTTAAGGATTATCTACAAATATTTACATTCTTATTTCAAATATGTACAATTATTTTACAGCGGAAGTCTAACATTCATATGTACAATTATGTTACAGCGGAAGTTTAACATTCATTTATAAACAGATCATCTCAACTTTCAAATACTCTTATTTCAGCTTCAGTTATTTTTCTCTTGTTCCAATTCGGGGGTTCCTGTGTCTGGAAATTACAATAGACGAAAAGAAACAGAGGGTTAAGTCTTTGAGGACTTAATGAGTTTAAATCAGTATATGGCTTTTAAATAACACTTCATCATAATTATACATGAAATAATAGCTATAATAATTTAGATATTATGAATGATATGCAATGAAAAAAATATATAAATGAAGATTCCATAAATTAACATTGGTGGCTCTAATTGAGCACTTTTACGAGCCGGGTGAACCATTCTCCGGACCGAAATATTCGGTGCGCGTTGTTCAGATGAACCATATACCAGGGACTTTTGACCCGTTGTTCATTGGACTCATTTTCCGGGTCGAAGCCACGTTGTCCAGTGGACTCAATTTCCGGACCGAAATCCGTTGTCCAAGACTCCATTCATTCATTCATGATATATCAATCCATTCATAAATATGCAAGAAAATATATCAGTAACTGAAATGAACTGTGGATGATATTTGAACATTAAATAAATGCTATTGCAATTTCCAGGCCAAATGCTAAAGGCTTTAAGAGAAGAATGAATAGTAATTTCCTCACCTGATAACTTACAATTTAGGCTTGATTAATACTCCGAGTTCCTGGAGCAAGGCCTAAAAATATATTATGAATGATATTTATATGTTAGAGTTTTTAAGTATCTATCTCATTTCCATATTATTTTTTGTTAAAAATTTAATCCGGTGGATTTTAATTAAGTTTCAAAAATTCATATTAATTAGAAGGTATATCCAAATATTACGAAAGTTGGCCAAAAAGTCGGAAATATCATCAGCAATGATCGGCCGTCGGTAAACCGCCGTTCCGGCGGCGCGTGGGGTACACCCGCCGATGGTGCCGGCGCGTGGCTGGCCGTCCGACGGCCACACGTGGCCCGTTTTTTTCCAGCATGTGTAACTTTTTACGATCTTTAATTCTTCCGTTGAAAGTTTTGTCAAATTCCTAGCCGATCAATACCAGAATAAAATATCGTCGTATGGCTAACTGAGGTACTCCGGCATTCCGGAAATCTCAGTTCCAGCAATATTTTGGGATGACGGACGATATGTACTTCATCTATGCAATAAGAGGTACAACTTTGTTATTAAAGTCGACCTCTAGCTTGGTGTGTAGCTATGAGAAAAATAAGCGAAAAGTACCTAGCTTTAATACGGTATACCGACGTCGTTTCACGGAATATCTTTATTTGATTTTCTGGTCTTTGGTCGATCCTCTTGCCTCACCTCCAGCGCTATATTGTTTTTTGATATGAGGTGAATAGTTGGTGATTTATTGGGATTTTTCGGAAGAGGTATAGCTTTTCCTTCTATTTTTTCTTCCTTTTTCCTCTTCTCTCTATCTTCCTTCCTTCTCGGCTGTGTCGTCCATTTTGAAAGGGTTCAGCTATATTTATAGCTGAAAATTCATTCATATCTTATTAATTTTTTTATTATTATTTTATTTTTTTATTTATTTATTAAATAGAAAAAATCTCATGTTTATCCAAACTTAATATTATTATATTTGTGTATCTAATTGTTGAACATAATTATCTTATATTGAACTTAATAATTATTGTAATTAATTACTTAGTATATATCTTGAGTTTAATTATAATATTTTTTTATATTTTATTATATTTTGGGTATTTGATTTTGGAATAAGCACCTCATAGTGATGAATTTTTAAGTGTATTGTGATGTATTTTAATGTATTTCTAGATACTTTGAACAAATAAAATTGGTACCGAAAAAAATAATGTGATAAAATTTTAAAATGAAAATAATAAAATTTTTACTAATAAAAATGCATATATGCACCTTTGTTTTTAGGGTGTCACAATATCCCCTCCTTTTAAAAATCTGGTCCCTAGATTTAGGAGTTATTGAAATAAATGAGGACATTGACATCTCATATCTTTCTCTGTTTCCCACGTTACTTCTTCAATGTTGTGGTTTTTCCATAAGACTTTTACCAACTGAATTGGTCGACCACGAAGTTCTTTTATTCTTTGGTCCAAAATCTTCACAGGTTGTTCTTCATATGTTAGATTTTCTTCCAGATCTATCTGTTGGTGGTCAATCAATTGGGCTGAGTCTACTTTACATTTCCTTAATTGTGATACGTGGAATACGTTATGTATACCAGAGATATTTTCAGGTAGAGATAGCCGATAAGCCACAGTGCCTATTCGTTCTATCACTTCAAAGGGTCCTACAAATCGAGGATGCAACTTTCCCTTCTTTCCAGTACGCTTGATTCCTTTTCTTGGTGATACTTTGAGTAATACGTAATCTCCGACTTCAAATTTCAAATCTTTTCGCCTCTTATCTGCATAACTCTTCTGTCGACTTTGAGCTGTTTGTATTCGTTGCCTGATAAGTTGTATTTTGTCGATAGCTTCTTGTATAATGTCAGGCCTGATTGCTCGTTCTTGTACATTCTTTGTGCCTATCCATTCATCCATATCCCAGTTAAGAGGTGAGCGACATTTTCTTCCATATAATGCTTCATATGGGGCCATTTTTAATGAGGATTGATAACTATTGTTGTCTGAAAATTCAACTAGAGGCAAATGTTTTACCCAGTTTGCCCCAAAATCCAGTACACATGCGCGAAGCATGTCTTCCAATATTTGAATGGTTCGTTCAGACTGACCATCGGTTTGCGGATGTGCTGCTGTGCTAAAATTTAATTTGGTACCAAGGCATTCCTGAAGTTTTTTCCATAATCTTGATGTAAACTTCGGATCTCTATCAGATACTATGGTAGTGGGAATACCATTTAACCGTATAATTTCCTTCTTATAGAGTTCAGCCAGTTTTTCTACCCCATATTTGTGACTTATGGGTATGAAATGTGCTGACTTGGTCAAGCGATCAACGATTACCCATATGCTATTAAAACCTCCTGGGATCTGGGGTAATCCGATCACAAAGTCCATAGTTATTTGATCCCATTTCCATTCTGGTATAGGAAGTGGTTGCAAAAGACCGGCTGGTCTTTGATGTTCAGCCTTTATCATTTGACAAGATAGGCATTGTGAAATGAAATCTGCAATATCTCGTTTCATTCCTTTCCACCAGAAGTGTTTTTTAATCTCTTGGTACATCTTAGATCCTCCTGGATGAATGCTGATCCGAGACTGATGTGATTTTTCCATTATTTCCTTTTTCATTGAGATAGGTACACAAATACGGTCATGATAGCATAGAATTCCTTGGGAATTGGGGACGAAATTGGTATCAGTACGGAGTTTTGAAATTTCTTGGTCTAATTCTTGATTTTGCTTAATTCTGGTATGAAATTCAGGTTCGATTCTCAATCCAGCCAAGTGGCCACGAGAATGGATATGTACCCATTCTCTTTCTTCTTTTATTCCCAAACAAGCCATGCTAATCTTTCTACTTAAAGCATCAGCCACTACATTAGCTTTACCTGATTGATAAAGAATGGAACAATCGTAATCTTCCAAAAATTCAATCCATCTTCTTTGCCTCATGTTCAACTCTTTTTGAGTAAATAAATACTTCAGGCTTTTGTGGTCTGTATAAATATCAAATTTGGAACCGTACAAATAGTGTCTCCATTTTGCTAATGCGAACACTATTGCTCCTAATTCCAGATCATGAGTGGGATAATTTAACTCGTGATTCTGTAATTTTCTAGATGCATATGCAATAACTTTATCGTTTTGCATCAGTACACATCCAAAGCCTTCTTTTGAGGCATCTGTGTAAACCACAAATGCTTCTGTTCCTTCTGGTAAAGCTAATACAGGTGCACTGGTAAGCATTTCTTTTAATTTGCAAAAACTTTTCTCACACTCATCATTCCACAAGAAAGGGTTGTCTTTGCGAGTTAGCTGTGTCAGGGGAACAACAATTTTCGCAAAATCTTTAATGAATCTTCGGTAGTATCCTGCTAAGCCGAGAAAACTTCTAATTTCTATGGTGTTGATTGGTTGTTTCCAACGAGATATGGCTTCTATTTTTGCAGGATCTACTTCCAGTCCTTTCTTAGAGATAAAGTGACAAAGAAATGATACTTTTTCTAGCCAAAATTCACACTTACTGAATTTGGCATACAATTGATGCTCTTTCAAAGTTTTGAGAATCAATCGTAGATGTTGAGCATGTTCCTCATGACTTCTTGAAAATATCAAAATGTCATCTATGAATATGACAACGAATTTGTCCAAGAATGGTTGAAATATTCGATGCATCATATCCATGAAAGCTGCAGGAGCGTTGGTTAATCCGAATGGCATTACCACAAACTCGTAGTGTCCATAACGAGTATTAAAAGCCGTTTTGGATATGTCACCCTCCTTAATCCTCAATTGGTAATATCCTTGCCGCAAATCAAGTTTTGAATATACTTGAGATCCTTGTAAAACATCAAACAATTCTTCGATATGGGGAAGAGGATATTTGTTTTTGATGGTAACGTTGTTAAGTTCTCGATAATCAATGCACATCCTTAGAGTTCCATCTTTCTTTTTGACAAATAATACAGGAGCACCCCATGGAGATGTACTAGGCCGGAC
This sequence comes from Primulina eburnea, assembly GCF_022965805.1. Lineage (NCBI taxonomy): Eukaryota > Viridiplantae > Streptophyta > Magnoliopsida > Lamiales > Gesneriaceae > Primulina > Primulina eburnea. The sequence continues at coordinate 37,194,883 of NC_133101.1, read as the reverse complement.
GTACTTCTTGTCCATGAGCTCTTGTAATTGAAGTTTTAATTCTTTTAACTCTGAAGTTGCCATTTTGTATGGAGTTTAAGATCTGGGTTGTGCTCCAGGTATTAGATCAATGGAAAAATCTACGTCTCTCTGAAGAGGTAAAGTATTGATCTCTTCAGGAAAAACTTCTGGAAATTCTTGCACAACTGAGATTTCTGAGATCTTGAGTTGATCTTTTGGCTTATTTATCAAATAAGCTAGAAATCCTTGTCCGTTGTCTTTTAGTATAGCTCTAGCTTCTATGGTTGATACTATTCCCATGGTATGGTTAGCTTTGGAAATGATTGGATGAGAAGTTTGAAGATAAACTTCTTTTGTGTAGCAATTGAGCTGGGCTTGGTGTCTAAATAACCAATCCATTCCAAGAATAATATCATAGTTCTTGATTGGTAATTCAATCAAATCTGCTAGATATTCTTTTTCTTGGAAGTTTAAGGGACAGTTTTTGTAAATGATGTCAGTAATCATTGTTGTCCCTAAAGGTGAGCAAATTTCGAAGCTATATGGTAGCTGCTCAAATAACAGTGGTAATTTACGTACAAAAACTTTTGAGATAAAAGAATGAGTAGCTCCTGGATCAAATAATGTTTTTGCAGAACTGGATAATATGGTAACAGTACCTTCTACGACTGCAGTGGGGTCAACTTCCTCCTCTTGGTTTCCTAAGAGGGCATAGGCTCGAGCAGGTATCTTTGGCTTTGTTGTGGGTTGAGTCTTTTGCGTTCTTTTTGGACAATCTTGAATACGGTGTGGCTCACTTCCGCAAATAAGACATTTCCCACCTTTTCTCCAGCATTTTTCTTCTTCATGATTTGGTAATCCACAATATCCACACTTTTTATTGTTGTTTCTTGGAACTTTTCCTTTGACAGCTTCTCCTTGCTTGACTGATTGTGTTCTCTTTTCAAATTTTCTTTTCCGGTTATCCTAAAAAAGGTGGGACTTCCCGATTTTCTTTTCTTTTTCCTCTTTGTTAAGAAGTGTCTTGATGTCTTCTTCCACTCGTAGGCCTTGATTAACAGCAGAAACATAACTGGTAACTTCTGTGGACAGTGTTGCCCAACGAATATCGAGCTTTAACCCTTGAACAAATTTTTTCATTTTCCTTACCTCATCTTCCATGTAGTGTGGTGCATAATGTATAAGACGGTGGAATTCCGCCTCATATTGAGCTACAGTCATGTCACCTTGGACTAAATCCATAAATTCACGTTCTCGGGTATTTAATATAACTTGAGTTATATATTTACCTTTGAACTCTTGCAGAAAATTTTCCCACGTCTTTGGGGTGTGATTCTTTGTCCACCTATGTTCCACTGTACGCCACCAGTTATGAGCTGTTTCTTCAAATAAGTAAGTGGAAAAATTCACCTTTTGTTCTTCAGGATATTTGAGAATAGAGAATATTTTGTTGATTTTGCTTAGCCAAGATTCTGCTTGACAAGCATCTGGTTTCCTTCAAACTTTGGCGGTTTGAATCTCAAAAATCTCTCAAGAGCTCTATCATTCGCCTCAAGCTGATGTTCTTGAGCTTGATCATGAGGTCGTTGTTGATTTTGCTGACAAAACTGCACAAATTGATGCATTATTTCAAACATATTTTGTATGTTTTGTTCTTGGGGGGGATCGTGTTGAGCGTTTCTGGAATTTCCACCCGTTGCCGAGTTGTGGTCATCTTGAGGGGGGATGTCTTGTCAGAATCTGGCTTGAGTACTATTTTTTGAAGACGTCATTACAAACACAAATATAAAATATGAACATATCTTGTAATGAATGTACATAGTTATGTCAGAGGGTAAACAGTCAGTTTTATTTATAAACAAGACATGTTTCAAATATTTACAATACCCAAGCAAACTGAGGCATCATGCCTACAAAAAATGATGATTATTAACATTTCAATTATGAAGACAACATAAAGTATGACATTATAATAAACCTTAGGGCTCCAGTCTCTAGGCTCTAAGAAACCTAGGCTCTGATACCACCTCTGTGGCGCCCGGTTTAGGAATTCATAATTATTCCCTTACTAGGTGCCACATTTACCTTCAATCTTCCTTTATTGAAATTCTATTTTTATTTTTACCATTATTATTATTAGAAAGATATTGTAGATAAAAATTTCAATATTTTCTACAATAATTTAAGGATTATCTACAAATATTTACATTCTTATTTCAAATATGTACAATTATTTTACAGCGGAAGTCTAACATTCATATGTACAATTATGTTACAGCGGAAGTTTAACATTCATTTGTACAATTATGTTACAGCGGAAGTTTAACATTCTTTTATAAACAGATCATCTCAACTTTCAAATACTCTTATTTCAGCTTCAGTTATTTTCCTCTTGTTCCAATTCGGGGGTTCCTGTGTCTGGAAATTACAATAGACGAAAAGAAAAAGAGGGTTAAGTCTTTGAGGACTTAGTGAGTTTAAATCAGTAAATGGCTTTTAAATAACACTTCATCATAATTATACATGAAATAATAGGAATAAAAACTTAGATATTATGAATGATATACAATGAAAAAAATAGATAAATGAAAATTCCATAAATTAACATTGGTGGCTCTAATTGAGCACTTTTACGAGCCAGGTGAACCATTCTCCGGACCGAAATATTCGGTGCGCGTTGTTCAGATGAACCATATACCCGGGACTTTTGACCCGTTGTTCATTGGACTCATTTTCCGGGCCGAAGCCACGTTGTCCAGTGGACTCAATTTCCGGACCGAAATCCGTTGTCCATGACTCCATTCATTCATTCATGATATATCAATCCATTCATAAATATGCAAGAAAATATATCAGTAACTGAAATGATCTGTGGATGATATTTGAAATAAATGCTATTGCAATTTCCAGGCCAAATGCCAAAGGCTTTAATAGAAGAATGAATAGTAATTTCCTCACCTGATAACTTATAATTTAGGCTTGATTAATACTCCGAGTTCCTGGAGCAAGGCCAAAAAATATATTATGAATGATATTTATATGTTAGAGTTTTTAAGTTACTATCTGATCATTTCCAGATTATTTTTTGTTCAAAATTTAATCCGGTGGATTTTAATTAAGTTTCAAAAATTCATATTAATCAGAAGGTATATCCAAATATTACGAAAGTTGACCAAAAAGTCGGAAATATCATCAGCAATGATCGGCCGTCGGAAAACCGCCGTTCCGGCGGCGCGTGGGGTACACGCGCCGATGGTGCCGGCGCATGGCTGGCCGTCCGGCGGCCACTCGCGGCCCGTTTTTTTCCAGCATGTGTAACTTTTTACGATCTTTAATTCTTCCGTTGAAAGTTTTGTCAAATTCCTAGCCGATCAATACCAGAATAAAATATCGTCGTATGGCTAACTGAGGTACTCCGGCATTCCGGAAATCTCAGTTCCAGCAATATTTTGGGATGACGGACGATATGTACTTCATCTATGCAATAAGAGGTACAACTTTGTTATTAAAGTCGACCTCTAGCTTGGTGTGTAGCTATAAGAAAAATAAGCGAGAAGTACCTAGCTTGAATACGTTATACCGACGTCGTTTCACGGAATATCTTTATTTGATTTTCTTGTCTTTGGTCGATCCTCTTGCCTCACCTCCAGCGCTATATTGCTTTCTGATATGAGGTGAATAGTTGGTGATTTATTGGGATTTTTCGGAAGAGGTATAGCTTTTCCTTCTATTTTAGACCTCCGTGGCGCCCGGTTTAGGAATTCATAATTATTCCCTTACTAGGTGCCACATTTACCTTCAATCTTTCTATATTGAACTTCTATTTTTTATTTTTACCATTATTATTATTAGAAAGATATTGTAGATAAAATTTTGAATATTTTCTACAATAATTTAAGGATTATCTACAAATATTTACATTCTTATTTCAAATATGTACAATTATTTTACAGCGGAAGTCTAACATTCATATGTACAATTATGTTACAGCGGAAGTTTAACATTCATTTATAAACAGATCATCTCAACTTTCCAATACTCTTATTTCAGCTTCAGTTATTTTCCTCTTGTTCCAATTTGGGGGTTCCTGTGTCTGGAAATTACAATAGACGAAGAGAAACAGAGGGTTAAGTCTTTGAGGACTTAGTGAGTTTAAATCAATATATGGCTTTTAAATAACACTTCATCATAATTATACATGAAATAATAGGAATAAAAATTTAGATATTATGAATGATATGCAATGAAATAATAGATAAATGAAAATTCCACATTTGACACCTCTGACCTCTTTAAATAAAATACACAGCGGAAATTAAAATTTTCTTTAAAATACGGAAGGAGTTTCAAAATACATTTCTTTAAACATCTTTGCAAAATAACAATACATGATCATTTGAATGACATAACAAAATACGAAACATCATTCCTATGATCATGCCAAAATCTTCCTTCCAACGGTGTATGCATATGACCCCCTGTCCACAGTCAACGTCCCGGGCCGCCACTCTGATCTGCATCACATGAAATAACTGAAATGAGAATAAATCTCAGCAAGTGGAACTCTTACATAGAAATGACAATAAACTCTGTAAAACATAGCTTTGAAATCATAAATACCATCAACTCTGAATCATAAACTCTGAACATGAATATCAAAGCAATAGCATATAAATGAGATGGTATTTCTCTTTACTCTGGGGATTGATATCCATAGTATCTCTGCTCTGGGGTGCTCGTATCCCTATCGATATAAACCGATAACTCTGAGGGATATAAGCCTGTGGTCGTTGATCAACTAATTGCATGCAATCTCTGACTATGTATTTATCAATCCAGAAAACATTTAAACTCTCTCTTGGCATTAAAAACACTTTGAAACTCTATCTTTTCTCTTGTATTCCCTTTGAACAATAATTGAGACATTGTCTCCAATAAACATAGCAATGGAATCAATACATAACAATGAATCAATTGAAGGGAATATCATATTAAAACCTTTAAAACACAATACATATAACATCATGTGAGCAAAATGGATGAATTTCCACTTACAAACCAATAGAACACCTCAATCAAAGCTCTTGAACACCACCTACAACAATAATCCATAAATAACACCAACATCAACTCTATATCCAAGAATCCAAGCTAAATAATCCATAAATCCACAAGAACAACAAACCCAAGTCAACTCTTAACTCAAAACCTTAAAAGAATCGCACCAAAAGCTTACCTTAGCTTCCTAGCACCAAGGAGAACCACGATCTCAAGTCGAAAATCGAACTAGATCCAAGAATCAAAGATGGAAAGTGAAAGAAATGGAGGAAAACCCTTGCTAGAAGAGAGAAAATCGAGTTTGAAGAGGAAAGGAAAGGAAGAAATGAAGCCAACCACTCCAAAAAGTTACTAAATATCTCGCCCATACCTCAATAATGCATGACCGCGGGTGCGCTCACACAAGCACCGCGGGTGCGCTATGCCTTCGACCAAACCATCATTTCCTGGAACACCATCACCGCGGGTGCGGCGCTGCAACCACCGCGGGTGCGCTCCCTACACTACCGCGGGTGCGGTCCTGCTACGGCTTCCCAACTCCAAAATCATGAATAGTACACCGCGGGGGCACTCCTACTAGAGCGCGGGTGCACTCTGGTCACGGCAATGATCAATACTCAACCAACTAAAATCGATCCGAAACTCTGAAACGAACAACCAACAACAACTAATACCTCAAGACAATAAAAACCAATAATACTATGGCCCAAAACACAACTCTAAACATCTAATCACATAACCCAAATAACAAGCAAAGCTTAAACCGTACCGTACACCGGGCTCGGCTATTACAATCTCCCCTCCTTAGAGGAATTTCGTCCGCGAAATTGACGTCACAGAACGAACAACTCAGGATACTTCTCTCTCATCTCATCCTCTGGTTCCCACGTAGCCTCTTCGATCAAATGGTTCCTCCAAAGGACTTTAACGATGCCGATCTCTTTGTTCCTCAAAACTCTAACTCTGCGATCCAGAATCTGAATCGGAATCTCTTGGTAAGTCAAATTCGGCGTCAAGTCCAATGGCTCGTGGTGAAGAACATGGGAAGGATTCGCAATATACTTCCTGAGCATCGAAACATGAAACACATTGTGAACTCTGTCAAGATCTGGCGGTAAGGCTAACCTGTAGGCTCGATCACCAACTCTGTCCAAAATCTCAAATGGACCAATAAACCTCGGACTCAGCTTACCCTTCTTGCCAAACCTCATCACACCCTTGAGAGGTGCTATCTTCAGAAACACATGATCGCCAACCTCGAACTGCAATGGCCTACGACGAACATCAGCATAGCTCTTCTGTCTCGACTGCGCAGTCTTCATCCTCTCTCGGATCACAGCAACAACATCAGCAGTCTGCTGGACCAACTCTGGTCCTAACATCTTCCTCTCGCCAATCTCATCCAAATACAAGGGCGATCTGCACTTCCTGCCATAAAGTGCCTCATACGGTGCCATCCCAATCGTCGCTTGGTAGCTATTGTTGTACGTGAACTCCACAAGAGGCAACTTAGAATCCCAGCTACCTGGATAATCAATAGTACAAGCTCTGAGCATATCCTCTAGAATCTGAATGACTTTCTCTGACTGACCGTCGCTCTGAGGGTGATAAGATGTACTAAACGCTAACCGCGAACCCATAGCTCTGTGCAAACTCTTCCAAAACTCTGAAGTAAACCTGGGGTCACGATCAGACACGATCGACACTGGAACACCATGAAGTCTAACAATCTCTGCAATATAGTCCTCAGCATACCGGTTCATGGAGTACGTCATCTTGACTGGAAGAAAGTGCGCTGACTTGGTCAATCGATCAACGATAACCCAAATGGAATTGAAACCTCTCTGCACTCTGGGAAGACCAGTCACGAAATCCATCGTAATATGCTCCCACTTCCACTGAGGAATCGGCAACGATAGCAATGTCCCAGCAGGTCTCTGATGCTCGATCTTCACCTGCTGACAAGTAAGGCATTGAGAAATGAACATGGCAATATCTTTCATCATACCTGGCCACCAGTAAATTCTACGAAGATCCTGATACATCTTCGTACTGCCTGGATGTATCGAATATGGCGCGGTATGAGCCTCTGTCAGAATGTCTCGTCGAATATCATCGCCAATAGGAACACAAATACGGCCTCTGAAAGTCATCAAACCCTCTCCATTCAGCCCAAACTCTGAGTTACCTCTCTCCTCTGCTCTAGCTCTCATCTCTGTCAACTGAACATCAACATTCTGCTCTCTACGGATCCTGTCCGTCAATGTAGCCCGAATTACCAACGCTGAAAAGCGAGAAATGGTCCCCGAAACTACCAAAGAAATCTCCTCTCTCTGCAAATCCATCAACAATGGCCTCTGAATCAAAGAACTCAAGGAAGAACTCGACTTACGGCTCAAAGCATCAGCCACAAAGTTCGCCTTCCCTGGATGGTAACTAATCGTCACATCATAATCTTTGACAAGTTCTAACCACCTCCTCTGCCGCATATTGAGCTCTCTCTGAGAAAACAAATACTTTAAACTCTTGTGGTCTGTGAAGATCTCACACTTTTCGCCATACAAATAATGTCTCCAGATTTTCAGGGCGAAAACCACAGCTGCCAGCTCTAAATCATGCGTCGGATAATTCTTCTCGTAATCCTTCAACCGGCGAGAAGCATAAGCAATGACCTTACCTCGCTGCATCAGCACTGCACCAAGGCCTTTCTTCGACGCATCGGTATAGACAACAAAATCCTCCGAACCACTGGGCAAAGAAAGAACAAGAGATGTCGTCAATCTATCCTTCAACTCTTGAAATGCACTCTGGCAATCAATGGAACACTCGAACTTCACAGTCTTCCTCGTCAATTTGGACAATGGCAGGGCAATCTTGGAAAAATCTGAAATGAAACGACGATAATAACCCGCCAAACCAAGGAAAGTGCGTACCTCTGAAACAGTAGTAGGAATAGGCCACTTCTGAATTGCCTCAATCTTCACTGGATCAACAGCTAAACCATCCTTCGAAACGACATGGCCTAGAAAAGAAATCTGATCCAACCAAAACTCACACTTCTTCAACTTAGCAAACAGCCTCCTCTCTCTCAACAACTGAAGAACAACTCTGAGATGCTCTGAATGAAGCTCTCTGGTCTTAGAATAGATCAGGATATCATCGATGAAGACAATGACGAAGCTATCCAAATAAGGCTTGAACACACGGTTCATCAGGTCCATGAAAACTGAAGGGGCATTGGTCAGACCAAAAGACATCACAAGAAACTCATAGTGACCATACCTGGTCCTGAACGCCGTCTTAGGGATATCGGACTCCCTAACCTTCAACTGATAGTAGCCAGACCGAAGATCAATCTTCGAAAAGACAGTAGCACCATGCAATTGGTCAAACAAATCAACAATCCGTGGCAACGGATACTTATTCTTGACAATCACTTTGTTAAGCTCTCGGTAGTCGATACACAGCCGCAACGACCCATCTTTCTTCTTGACAAATAGAACCGGAGCTCCCCAAGGCGAAGAACTCGGACGAATAAAACCTTTATCCAAAAGATCCTGCAACTACGTCTTCAACTCATTCATCTCGGTAGGGGCCATTCGGTACGGAGCCTTAGAAATAGGAACCGTACCTGGAGCTAGATCAATCACAAACTCAACGTCTCTGTCCGGCGGCAAACCCGGCACATCATCCTCAAACACATCAGCAAACTCCCTCACCACATCGATATCATCAATATTCAACTTCACAATATTATCCACATCCACAATAGAAGCCAGAAACCCATCACAACCTCTACACAGCAATCTCTCAGCCTCAAGACATGAAATAAAAGGAAGGACCAGTGAAGTACCTGCACTGGCGAGCGTACCTCCCTTAATGCTATCATCTGCAAAGGTCACCGTCTTAGCAACGCAATCAATAACAGCACGATAGGTCGACAGCCAATCCATGCCAAGAATAACATCAAAAGCAACCATCGGGATCACAATCAAATCAGCAAAGACCTCTCGCTTATCAATACGAACAGGGCATGCATACACAATAGACGTCGGACACAACACGTCCCCCGAAGGCAATAAGACATTCAACTGGAGGGGAAGAATAGAAGGAACTATACCCAAAGATCTCAAAAACAATTCAGACATAAAAGAATGAGTAGCACCAGTATCAATCAAAGTTGTAGCTACTCTGCCTGAAATTAAAATAGTGCTAGAGATCACAGAAGAATCATGATTAATACCTTCCTTGGTCATCGCAAAGATGCGACCCTGAACCTTCTCTTGGCTAGCTCCTCTTGGACAATCTCGGGCAATGTGGCCTGCCGTGCCACAACGATAACAAGAATGAGTGCCAAATCTACACTCTCCCCTATGATGTCTCCCACACTTGGGACATAAAGGCTTCTCGGGATCAGATGGAGCAACTGGAACTGTCGGTGGTCTAGGACTCGAATCCATCTTGCCCTTCCCCTTGAACCGATCTCTACCTCGCTGACTCGAACTCTGGCCCCTCTGAGCAATCGCCTGATGTCTCGCCTGCCTCTCCCTGGCGATGTCCTTCTCGTCCTGCTCGGCCAACAAAGCCTTGGACACGATCTCCTTGAAAGTCACAGCCTTGGAGATATTTATATCTCGACGAATCTCAGCTCTAAGGCCTTGAATGAATTGAGCAACTTTGTCTTTGTCAGTTGGAAGAAATGTACGGAGCAAATAAGCAACCCTCTTCGAACTTCAGAATATACTCATCCACATTCAAGCTCCCCTGTCGAAGCTCCAAGAACTCCGAAACCTTCCTCGCTCGAAGTGCGTCTGGGAAGTACTTGTCATAGAACAACTCTGTAAACTCTGACCACTTCAATGTCGAGACATCAACTCCAACCTTGGTCGCATTCCACCATATGCGAGCAGCTTTAACCAACATGAATACAGCACAGCTGATACGGTCTCTGTCCTCGTAGTGGAGATGATTGAAGATCGCCTCTAAAGCCTTGACCCACTCGACTGCTACTAAAGGATCGGTGCTCCCTGAAAATTCCGGCGGATCCATCCTCTTAAAAGCAGAAAATATGGCATCAGTAGCCAACAGCCTGAGCAACTTGCCCTCTTGCTTGACCTCTGCCCTAACCTGCTCCTTGCAATCGGAGCAACTGCTGGATCTGCTCACTATGGACCTTGGCCTGCTCTTTCAATAACTTCCCGAACTCATCGACAACTCTCGAGGAAGAACTATCCTCACCCTCTACTGCTTTCCTCTTAGCTGGCATCCTCTACTCTACAATGGGCTCACTAAAGACATATCAATATATAACAATGGATAGATGCAAGAAAACATACCCGGACAGTTGAAAGTAGACGAAGTCATATGCATTGGTCTGAAGAACACCGCTCTGATACCACTAAATGTGACACCTCTGACCTCTTTAAATAAAATACACAGCGGAAATTAAAATTTTCTTTAAAGTACGGAAGGAGTTTCAAAATACATTTCTTTAAACATCTTTACAAAATAACAATACATGATCATTTGAATGACATAACAAAATACGAAACATCATTCCTATGATCATGCCAAAATCTTCCTTCCAACGGTGTATGCATATGACCCCCTGTCCACAGTCAACGTCCCGGGCCGCCACTCTGATCTGCATCACATGAAATAACTGAAATGAGAATAAATCTCATCAAGTGGAACTCTTACATAGCAATGACAATAAACTCTGTAAAACATAGCTTTGAAATCATAAATACCATCAACTCTGAATCATAAACTCTGAACATGAATATCATAGCAATAGCATATAAATGAGATGGTATTTCTCTTTACTCTGGGGATTGATATCAATAGTATCTCTGCTCTGTGGTGCTCGTATCCCTATCGATATAAACCGATAACTCTGAGGGATATAAGCCTGTGGTCGTTGATCAACTAATTGCATGCAATCTCTGACTATGTATTTATCAATCCAGAAAACATTTAAACTCTCTCTTGGCATTAAAAACACTTTGAAACTCTATCTTTTCTCTTGTATTCCCTTTGAACAATAATTGAGACATCAATTGTCTCCAATAAACATAGCAATGGAATCAATACATAACAATGAATCAATTGAAGGGAATATCATATTAAAACCTTTAAAACACAATACATATAACATCATGTGAGCAAAAGGGATGAATTTCCACTTACAAACCAATAGAACACCTCAATCAAAGCTCTTGAACACCACCTACAACAATAATCCATAAATAACACCAACATCAACTCTATATCCAAGAATCCAAGCTAATAATCCATAAATCCACAAGAACAACAAACCCAAGTCAACTCTTAACTCAAAACCTTAAAATAATCGCACCAAAAGCTTACCTTAGCTTCCTAGCACCAAGGAGAACCACGATCTCAAGTCGAAAATCGAACTAGATCCAAGAATCAAAGATGGAAAGTGAAAGAAATGGAGGAAAACCCTTGCTAGAAGAGAGAAAATCGAGTTTGAAGAGGAAAGGAAAGGAGGAAATGAAGCCAACCACTCCAAAAAGTTACTAAATATCTCGTCCATACCTCAATAATGCATGACCGCGGGTGAGCTCACACAAGCACCGCGGGTGCGCTATGCCTTCGACCAAACCATCATTTCCTGGAACACCATCACCGCAGGTGCGGCGCTGCAACCACCGCGGGTGCGCTCCCTACACTACCGCGGGTGCGGTCCTGCTACGGCTTCCCAACTCCAAAATCATGAATAGTACACCGCGGGGGCACTCCTACTAGAGCGCAGGGTGCACTCTGGTCACAGCAATGATCAATACTCAACCAACTAAAATCGATCCGAAACTCTGAAACGAACAACCAACAACAACTAATACCTCAAGACAATAAAAACCAATAATACTATGGCCCAAAACACAACTTTAAGCATCTAATCACATAACCCAAATAACAAGCAAAGCTTAAACCGTACCGTACACCGGGCTCGGCTATTACAATCTCCCCTCCTTAGAGGAATTTCGTCCGCGAAATTGACGCCACAGAACGAACAACTCAGGATACTTCTCTCTCATCTCATCCTCTGGTTCCCACGTAGCATCTTCGATCAAATGGTTCCTCCAAAGGACTTTAACGATGCCGATCTCTTTGTTCCTCAAAACTCTAACTCTGCGATCCAGAATCTGAATCGGAATCTCTTGGTAAGTCAAATTCGGCGTCAAGTCCAATGGCTCGTGGTGAAGAACATGGGAAGGATTCGCAATATACTTCCTGAGCATCGAAACATGAAACACATTGTGAACTCTGTCAAGATCTGGCGGTAAGGCTAACCTGTAGGCTCGATCACCAACTCTGTCCAAAATCTCAAATGGACCAATAAACCTCGGACTCAGCTTACCCTTCTTGCCAAACCTCATCACACCCTTGAGAGGTGCTATCTTCAGAAACACATGATCGCCAACCTCGAACTGCAATGGCCTACGACGAACATCAGCATAGCTCTTCTGTCTCGACTGCGCAGTCTTCATCCTCTCTCGGATCACAGCAACAACATCAGCAGTCTGCTGGACCAACTCTGGTCCTAACATCTTCCTCTCGCCAATCTCATCCCAATACAAGGGCGATCTGCACTTCCTGCCATAAAGTGCCTCATACGGTGCCATCCCAATCGTCGCTTGGTAGCTATTGTTGTACGTGAACTCCACAAGAGGCAACTTAGAATCCCAGCTACCTGGATAATCAATAGTACAAGCTCTGAGCATATCCTCTAGAATCTGAATGACTCTCTCTGACTGACCGTCGCTCTGAGGGTGATAAGATGTACTAAACGCTAACCGCGAACCCATAGCTCTGTGCAAACTCTTCCAAAACTCTGAAGTAAACCTGGGGTCACGATCAGACACGATCGACACTAGAACACCATGAAGTCTAACAATATCTGCAATATAGTCCTCAGCATACTGGTTCATGGAATACGTCATCTTGACTGGAAGAAAGTGCGCTGACTTGGTCAATCGATCAACGATAACCCAAATGGAATTGAAACCTCTCTGCACTCTGGGAAGACCAGTCACGAAATCCATCGTAATATGCTCCCAATTCCACTGAGGAATCGGCAACGATAGCAATGTCCCAGCAGGTCTCTGATGCTCGATCTTCACCTGCTGACAAGTAAGGCACTGAGAAATGAACATGGCAATATCTTTCTTCATACCTGGCCACCAGTAAATTCTACGAAGATCCTGATACATCTTCGTACTGCCTGGATGTATCGAATATGGCGCGGTATGAGCCTCTGTCAGAATGTCTCGTCGAATATCATCGCCAATAGGAACACAAATACGGCCTCTGAAAGTCATCAAACCCTCTCCATTCAGCCCAAACTCTGAGTTACCTCTCTCCTCTGCACTATCTCTCATCTCTGTCAACTGAACATCAACAGTCTGCTCTCTACGGATCCTGTCCGTCAATGTAGCCCGAATGACCAACGCTGAAAAGCGAGCAATGGTCCCCGAAACTACCAAAGAAATCTCCTCTCTCTGCAAATCCATCAACAATGGCCTCTGAATCAAAGAACTCAAGGAAGAACTCGACTTACGACTCAAAGCATCAGCCACAACGTTCGCCTTCCCTGGATGGTAACTAATCAGTCACATCATAATCTTTGACAAGTTCTAACCACCAACTCTGCCGCATATTGAGCTCTCTCTGAGAAAACAAATACTTTAAACTCTTGTGGTCTGTGAAGATCTCACACTTTTCGCCATACAAATAATGTCTCCAGATTTTCAGGGCGAAAACCACAGCTGCCAACTCTAAATCATGCGTCGGATAATTCTTCTCGTAATCTTTCAACCGGCGAGAAGCATAAGCAATGACCTTACCTCACTGCATCAGCACTGCACCAAGGCCTTTCTTCGACGCATCGGTATAGACAACAAAATCCTCCGAACCACTGGGCAAAGAAAGAACAGGAGCTGTCGTCAATCTATCCTTCAACTCTTGAAATGCACTCTGGCAATCAATGGACCACTCGAACTTCACAGTCTTCCTCGTCAATTTGGACAATGGCAGGGCAATCTTGGAAAAATCTGGCGTACCTCTGAAACAGTAGTAGGAATAGGCCACTTCTGAATTGCCTCAATCTTCACTGGATCAACAGCTAAACCATCCTTCGAAACGACATGGCCTAGAAAAGAAATCTGATTTAATCCAAAACTCACACTTCTTCAACTTAGCAAACAGCCTCCTCTCTCTCAACAACTGAAGAACAACTCTGAGATGCTCTGAATGAAGCTCTCTGGTCTTAGAATAGATCAGGATATCATCGATGAAGACAATGACGAAGCTATCCAAATAAGGCTTGAACACACGGTTCATCAGGTCCATGAAAACTGAAGGGGCATTGGTCAGACCAAAAGACATCACAAGAAACTCATAGTGACCATACCTGGTCCTGAACGCCGTCTTAGGGATATCGGACTACCTAACCTTCAACTGATAGTAGCCAGACCGAAGATCAATCTTCGAAAAGACAGTAGCACCATGCAATTGGTCAAACAAATCAACAATCCGTGGCAACGGATACTTATTCTTGACAATCACTTTGTTAAGCTCTCGGTAGTCGATACACAGCCGCAACGACCCATCTTTCTTCTTGACAAATAGAACCGGAGCTCCCGAAGGCGAAGAACTCGGACGAATAAAACCTTTATCCAAAAGATCCTGCAACTACGTCTTCAACTCCTTCATCTCGGTAGGGGCCATTCGGTACGGAGCCTTAGAAATAGGAACCGTACCTGGAGCTAGATCAATCACAAACTCAACGTCTCTGTCCGGCGGCAAACCCGGCACATCATCCTTAAACACATCAGCAAACTCCCTCACCACATCGATATCATCAATATTTAACTTCACAATATTATCCACATCCACAATAGAAGCCAGAAACCCATCACAACCTCTACACAGCAATCTCTCAGCCTCAAGACATGAAATAAAAGGAAGGACCAGTGAAGTACCTGCACTGGCGAGCGTACCTCCCTTAATGCTATCATCTGCAAAGGTCACCGTCTTAGCAACGCAATCAATAACAGCACGATAGTTCGACAGTCAATCCATGCCAAGAATAACATCAAAAGCAACCATCGGGATCACAATCAAATCAGAAAAGACCTCTCGCTTATCAATACGAACAGGGCATGCATACACAATAGACGTCGGACACAACACGTCCCCCGAAGGCAATAAGACATTCAACTGGAGGGGAAGAATAGAAGGAACTATACCCAAAGATCTCAAAAACAATTCAGACATAAAAGAATGAGTAGCACCAGTATCAATCAAAGTTGTAGCTACTCTGCCTGAAATTAAAATAGTGCTAGAGATCACAGAAGAATCATGATTAATACCTTCCTTGGTCATCGCAAAGATGCGACCCTGAACCTTCTCTTGGCTAGCTCCTCTTGGACAATCTCGGGCAATGTGGCCTGCCGTGCCACAACGATAACAAGAATGAATGCCAAATCTACACTCTCCCCTATGATGTCTCCCACACATGGGACATAAAGGCTTCTCGGGATCAGATGGAGCAACTGGAACTGTCGGTGGTCTAGGACTCGAATCCATCTTGCCCTTCCCCTTGAACCGATCTCTACCTCGCTGACTCGAACTCTGGCCCCTCTGAGCAATCGCCTGATGTCTCGCATGCCTCTCCCTGGCGATGTCCTTCTCGTCCTGCTCGGCCAAC
Organism: Primulina eburnea; assembly: GCF_022965805.1. Taxonomy (NCBI): domain Eukaryota; kingdom Viridiplantae; phylum Streptophyta; class Magnoliopsida; order Lamiales; family Gesneriaceae; genus Primulina; species Primulina eburnea. The sequence goes on along the minus strand of NC_133101.1, from coordinate 37,179,090 downwards.
AAAGCCTTGGACACGATCTCCTTGAAAGTCATAGCCTTGGAGATATTTATATCTCGACGAATCTCAGCTATAAGGCCTCGAATGAAATGAGCAACTTTGTCTTTGTCGTTGGAAGCAATGTACGGAGCAAACAAGCAACCCTCTTCGAACTTCAGAATATACTCATCCACATTCAAGCTCCCCTGTCGAAGCTCCAAGAACTCCGAAACCTTCCTCGCTCGAAGTGCGTCTGGGAAGTACTTGTCATAGAACAACTCTGTAAACTCTGACCACTTCAATGTCGAGACATCAACTCCAACCTTGGTCGCATTCCACCATATGCGAGCAGCTTTAACCAACATGAATACAGCACAGCTGATACGGTATCTGTCCTCGTAGTGGAGATGATCGAAGATCGCCTCTAAAGCCTTGACCCACTCGACTGTAACTAAAGGATCGGTGCTCCCTGAAAATTCCGGCGGATCCATCCTCTTAAAAGCAGAAAATATGGCATCAGTGCCAACAGCCTGAGCAACTTGCCCTCTTGCTTGACCTCTGCCCTGACCTGCTCCTTGCAATCGGAGCAACTGCTGGATCTGCTCACTATGGACCTTGGCCTGCTCTTTCAATAACTTCTCGAACTCATCGACAACTCTCGAGGAAGAACTATCCTCACCCTCTACTGCTTTCCTCTTAGCTGGCATCCTCTACTCTACACTGGGCTTACAAAAGACATATCAATATATAACAATGGATAGATGCAAGAAAACATACCCGGACAGTTGAAAGTAGACGAAGTCATATGCATTGGTCTGAAGAACACCGCTCTGATACCACTAAATGTGACACCTCTGACCTCTTTAAATAAAATACACAGCAGAAATTAAAATTTTCTTTAAAGTACGGAAGGAGTTTCAAAATACATTTCTTTAAACATCTTTACAAAATAAAAATACATGATCATTTGAATGACATAACAAAATACGAAACATCATTCCTATGATCATGCCAAAATCTTCCTTCCAACGGTGTATGCATATGACCCCCTGTCCACAGTCAACGTCCCGGGCCGCCACTCTGATCTGCATCACATGAAATAACTGAAATGAGAATAAATCTCAGCAAGTGGAACTCTTACATAGCAATGACAATAAACTCTGTAAAACATAGCTTTGAAATCATAAATATCATCAACTCTGAATCATAAACTCTGAACATGAATATCATAGCAATAGCATATAAATGAGATGGTATTTCTCTTTACTCTTGGGATTGATATCAATAGTATCTCTGCTCTGTGGTGCTCGTATCCCTATCGATATAAACCGATAACTCTGAGGGATATAAGCCTGTGGTCGTTGATCAACTAATTGCATGCAATCTCTGACTATGTATTTATCAATCCAGAAAACATTTAAACTCTCTCTTGGCATTAAAAACACTTTGAAACTCTATCTTTTCTCTTGTATTCCCTTTGAACAATAATTGAGACATCAATTGTTTCCAATAAACATAGCAATGGAATCAATACATAACAATGAATCAATTGAAGGGAATATCATATTAAAACCTTTAAAAAACAATACATATAACATCATGTGAGCAAAAGGGATGAATTTCCACTTACAAACCAATAAAACACCTCAATCAAAGCTCTTGAACACCACCTACAACAATAATCCATAAATAACACCAACATCAACTCTATATCCAAGAATCCAAGCTAAATAATCCATAAATCCACAAGAACAACAAACCCAAGTCAACTCTTAACTCAAAACCTTAAAAGAATCGCACCAAAAGCTTACCTTAGCTTCCAAGCACCAAGGAGAACCACGATCTCAAGTCGAAAATCGAACTAGATCCAAGAATCAAAGATGGAAAGTGAAAGAAATGGAGGAAAACCCTTGCTAGAAGAGAGAAAATCGAGTTTGAAGAGGAAAGGAAAGGAGGAAATGAAGCCAACCACTCCAAAAAGTTACTAAATATCTCGCCCATACCTCAATAATGCATGACCGCGGGTGCGCTCACACAAGCACCGCGGGTGCGCTATGCCTTCGACCAAACCATCATTTCCTGGAACACCATCACCGCGGGGGCGGCGCTGCAACCACCGCGGGTGCGGTCATCACCGCGGGTGCGGTCCCTACACTACCGCGGGTGCGGTCCTGCTACGGCTTCCCAACACCAAAATCATGAATAGTACACCGCGGGGGCACTCCTACTAGAGCGCGGGTGCACTCTGTTCACGGCAATGATCAATACTCAACCAACTAAAATCGATCCGAAACTCTGAAACGAACAACCAACAACAACTAATACCTCAAGACAATAATAACCAATAATACTATGGCCCAAAACACAACTCTAAACATCTAATCACATAACCCAAATAACAAGCAAAGCTTAAACCGTACCGTACAACGGGCTCGGCTATTACACCATAAATTAACATTGGTGGCTCTAATTGAGCACTTTTTACGAACCGGGTGAACCATTCTCTGGACCGAAATATTCGGTGCGCGTTGTTCAGATGAACCATATACCCGGGACTTTTGACCCGTTGTTCATTGGACTCATATTCCGGGCCGAAGCCACGTTGTCCAGTGGACTCAATTTCCGGACCGAAATCCGTTGTCCATGACTCCATTCATTCATTCATGATATATCAATCCATTCATAAATATGCAAGAAAATATATCAGTAATTGAAATCAACTGTGGATGATATTTGAACATTAAATAAATGCTATTGCAATTTCCAGGCCAAATGCCAAGGGCTTTAATAGAAGAATTAATAGTAATTTCCTCACCTGAAAACTTACAATTTAGGCTTGATTAATACTCCGAGTTCCTGGAGCAAGTCCTAAAAATATATTATGAATGATATTTATATGTTAGAGTTTTTAAGTAACTAGCTGATCATTTCCAGATTATTTTTTGTTCAAAATTTAATCGGTTGATTTTAATTAAATTTCAAAAATTCATATTAATTAGAAGGTATATCCAAACATTACGAAAGTTGGCCAAAAAGTCGGAAATAAACTCAGGAACGTTCGGCCGTCGGAAAACTGTCGTTCCGGCGGTGCGTGGGGTACACGCGCCGATGGTGCCGGCGCGTGGCTGGCCGTCCGGCAACCACGCGCGGCCCGTTTTTTTCCAGCATGTGTAACTTTTTATGATCTTCAATTCTCTTATTGAAAGTTTTGTGAAATTCCTAGCCGATCAATACCAGAATTAAATATCGTCGTATGGCTAACTGAGGTACTCCGGCATTCCGGAAATCTCAGTTCCGGCAATATTTTGGGACGACGGACGATATGTACTTCATATATGCAACAAGAGGTTTAACTTTGTTATTAAAGTCGACCTCTAGTTTGGTGTGTAACTATAAGAAAAATAAGTGAAAAGTACCTAGCTTGAATACGGTATACCGACGCCGTTTCACGGAATATCTTTATTTGATTTTCTTGTCTTTGGTCGATCCTCTTGTCTCGCCTCCGGTGCTATATTGTTTTCAAATATGAGATGGAGTGTTGGTAATTTTTTGGAATTTTTCGGAAAGGAGTATAGATTTTTCTTCCTCTTTTTCTTCCTTTCCTTCTTCTTTTTCTTCCTTTTTTTTAAGAAGTGTCCTGATGTCTTCTTCCACTCGTAGGGCTTGATTAACAGCAGAAACATAACTGGTAACTTCCGTGGACAGTGTTGCCCAACGAATATCGAGCTTTAATCCTTGAACAAATTTTTTTCTTTTTCTTATCTCATCTTCCATGTAATGTGGTGCATAATGTATAAGACGGTGGAATTCTGCCTCATATTGAGCTACGGTCATGTCACCTTGGACTAAATCCATAAATTCCTGTTCTCGGGTATTTAATATAACTTGAGTTATATATTAACCTTCGAACTCTTGCAGAAAATTTTCCCACGTTTTTGGGGTGTGATTCTTTGTCCACCTATGTTCCACTGTACGCCACCAGTTATGAGCTGCTTCTTCAAATAAGTAAGTGGAAAAATTCACCTTTTGTTCTTCAGGATATTTGAGAAAAGAGAATATTTTGTTGATTTTGCTTAGCCAAGATTCTGCATGACAAGCATCTGGTTTTCCTTCAAACTTTGGCGGTTTGAATCTCAAAAATCTCTCAAGAGCTCTATCATTCGCCTCAAGGTGATGTTCTTGAGCTTGATCATGAGGTCGTTGTTGATTTTGCTGACAAAACTGCACAAATTGATGCATTATTTCAAACATATTTTGTATGTTTTGGTCTTGGGGGGGCTCGTGTTGAGCGTTTCTGGAATTTCCACCAGTTGCCGAGTTGTAGTCATCTTGAGGGGGGATGTCTTGTCCGATTCTGGCTTGAGTACTATTTTGTGAAAACGCCATTCTAAACACATAAATATAAAATATGAACATATCTTGTAATGAATGTACATAGTTATGTCAGAGGATAAACAGTCGGTTTTATTTATAAACAAGACATGTTTCAAATATTTACAATAACAAGCAAACTGAGTCATCCTGAAAGGAGATATTTCAATTATTAGGAAAATTAATGTATGACATTATAATAAACCTTAGGCTCCTGTCTCTAGACTCTTGGCTCTCAGAAACCTAGGCTCTGATACCACCTCTGTGGCGCCCGGTTTAGGAATTCATAATTATTCACTTACTAGGTGCCACATTTACCTTCAATATTTCTATATTGAACTTCTATTTTTTATTTTTACCATTATTATTATTAGAAAGATATTGTAGATAAAATTTTGAATATTTTCTACAATTATTTAAGGATTATCTACAAATATTTACATTCTTATTTCAAATATGTACAATTATTTTACAGCGGAAGTCTAACATTCATATGTACAATTATGTTACAGCGGAAGTTTAACATTCATTTATAAACAGATCATCTCAACTTTCCAATACTCTTATTTCAGCTTCAGTTATTTCCTCTTGTTCCAATTCGGGGGTTCTTGTGTCTGGAAATTACAATAGACGAAGAGAAACAGATGGTTAAGTCTTTGAGGACTTAGTTAGTTTAAATAAATATATGGCTTTTAAATAACACTTCATCATAATTATACATGAAATAATAGGAATAAAAATTTAGATATTATGAATGATATGCAATGAAATAATAGATAAATGAAAATTCCATAAATTAACATTGGTGGCTCTAATTGAGCACTTTTTACGAGCCGGGTGAACCATTCTCTGGACCAAAATATTCGGTGCGCGTTGTTCAGATGAACCATATACCCGGGACTTTTGACCCGTTGTTCATTGGACTCATTTTCCGGGCCGAAGCCACGTTGTCCGGTGGACTCAATTTCCGGACCGAAATCCGTTGTCCATGACTCCATTCATTCATTCATGATATATCAATCCATTCATAAATATACAAGAAAATATATCAGTAATTGAAATGAACTGTGGATGATATTTGAATATTAAATAAAGGCTATTGCAATTTCCAGGCCAAATGCCAAGGGCTTTAATAGAAGAATGAATAGTAATTTCCTCACCTGATAACATACAATTTAGGCTTGATTAATACTCCGAGTTCCTGGAGCAAGGCCTAAAAATATATTATGAAAGATATTTATATGTTAGAGTTTTTAAGTAACTATCTGATCATTTCCAGATTAATTTTTGTTCAAAATTTAATCCGGTGGATTTTAATTAAGTTTCAAAAATTCATATTAATTAGAAGGTATATCCAAATATTACGAAAGTTGGCCAAAAAGTCGGAAATATCATCAGCAATGATCGGTCGTCGGAAAACCGCCGTTCTGGCGGCGCGTGGGGTACACGCGCCGATGGTTCCGGCGCGTGGCTGGCCGTCCGGCGGCCACGCGCGGCCCGTTTTTTTCCAACATGTATAACTTTTTACGATCTTTAATTCTTCCGTTGAAAGTTTTGTCAAATTCCTAGCCGATCAATACCAGAATTAAATATCGTCGTAGGGCTAACTGAGGTACTCCGGCATTCCGGAATTCTCAGTTCCAGCAATATTTTGGGATGACGGATGATATGTACTTCATCTATGCAATAAGAGGTACAACTTTGTTATTAAAGTTGACCTCTAGCTTGGTGTGTAGCTATAAGAAAAATAAGCGAAAAGTACCTAGCTTGAATACGGTATACCGACGTCGTTTCACGGAATATCTTTATTTGATTTTCTTGTCTTTGGTCGATCCTCTTGCCTCACTTCCAGCGCTATATTGTTTTCTGATATGAGGTGAATAGTTGGTGATTTATTGGGATTTTTCGGAAGAGGTATAGCTTTTCCTTCTATTTTTTCTTCCTTTTTCCCCCTTTTCTTTCCTCTTCTCTCTCTTTCTTCCTTCCCTTCTCGGCTGTGTCGTCCATTTTGAAAGGGTTTAGCTATATTTATAGCTGAAAATTCATACATATCTTATTAATTTTTTTTTTATTATTTTATTTTTTATTTATTTATTAAATAGAAAAAATCTCATGTTTATCCAAACTTAATATTATTATATTCGTGTATCTAATTGTTGAACATAATTATCTTATATTGAACTTAATAATTATTGTAATTAATTTCTTAGTATATATCTTGAGTTTAATTATAATATTTTATTATATTTTATTATATTTTGGGTATTTGATTTTGGAATAAGCACCTCATAGTGCTTGATGAATTTTTAAGTGTATTGTAATGTATTTTAATGTATTTCTAGATACTTTGGACAAATAAAATTTGTAACGAAAAAAATAATGTGATAAAATTTAAAAATGAAAATAATAAAATTTATACTAATAAAAATGCATATATGCACCTTTGTTTTTAGGGTTTCACATGAGGTGTTGGTTCATGTTCCTTAGGCTTGGAGTAAAAGGTGAATGAATAAGTTAGTGAATTTTCGTGAGTTTGCAAGTCCAGAGGGTACCCGGACCCCGGCACGGAGTCCGTGTCCTTTTTCCTTCAAAAATACGAATTTCCAGAGCCTACCCGGACCCGTACACGTGGTCCGTGTACATCCTTTTAAAAAAAAAAAAATTTTTTTTTTTAGGATTTGCTTTGGGGTTTTATATCATGGTTTAACACCTTGGTTAAAATTTATTTATGTAAATATAGGATTTGTTTTGTGGTTTTATGCCATGGTTTAGTACGATGATTATGCGAGGTCAAGTCCTGAGCGAACTAGAATGTCATAAGCTACTTATTCACTTTAGTGGTGAGCTCGAGTACCTACGTCTAAGACATGAAAGTTAAGTATTTAAAAATTCATGTTAGTATGTTCAGCAACGGCCCCAGTCGAAGTCCAACGAATCCCTCAACGCCAAGTAAGTAAGTATGATGACGTGCAAAGAAAATATTTTAAGTTTTGGAGGTATGCTAAATGTCTTGTGACCAAAGTATGTTTAGGATTGGAAAGCGTTAAATTATGAACGGGGACCAATCCGCCCGTTAAATTATGAACGGGTTAGATCGAGGTTGGAAAGCGTTAAATTATGAACGGGGACCAACCAGCCCGTTAAATTACGAACGGGGATCTCATGTATGTGGCAGTGGATTCGTCCCTGTCGGTCCAGTACTGTGGTTTGTCTGATCAGGCATTTATTATGTTATGGGATACTTGCTTTGAAACATCCTCTACGCAAAATGATGAAGTTATGTATGTTCAAGTATGTTCATGTATGCAAGCACGTTTAAGAAAGTTTATGTTGATGGCACGTCTAAGTATGTATGTACGTATGTTCAAGTTTCGTTATGCAAGTTTAAGTTTTAAGTATGTTTGTCCTATTTTAAAGTTGCATGTGATTTTAATATGTTCTACTCGTTACTACCAGTTTATACGTGTTGAGTCTTTAGACTCACTAGACATGATCGATGCAGGTGAGTATGTTGATGAGGAGACAGGAGATGGTGACCAAGGGGCAGGCTTGGACTGAGCGGGAGGCTAAACCCGAGGACCGCCATGTTTAAGTTTTATGAAAAAATTAAATTACTCCTGATTCCATATTTTGATGGGATACTTTGAGCAAATCTTTTGTGAGCAAATTTTTATTGTAGTTATTTTGAACAACCATGTCTTATGGGGGACTTGGTTGAGATATTTTATGGCAGACATTGAAAGTATTTTTACATTCAAGAAAATTCAAAATTTTTCCGCAAATTTTGAGCTTGAAAAGTACGGTACGTTACAGTTGGTATCAGAGCCGTGTTCTTGAAAAGGGTAATGCCTACTGCCAGTCACAAGAAGCTCACGAAGTCCCATCTCCAGTCTGTAAGTTTTAAAGTTTTGAAATTATGTTATGTAGTAAGTATTTAGTCATGATTCTAGCATGGGCATATTTAAAATTTAAGTTATGTGCATCTTATGTAATTTATATTATGTTCATGCATGTTGGGTAAATTTAGAACAGTATGCCTCCTAGACGTTTGATTGCCCGTGGAGCAAGGGATGAGGACAGTGAGACTTATGATGGAGAGAGGGCCCCTCCTCCTCCACCACCAGATATGCAGGCACAGATGCTTCCAGGCATGACCAATTCTTCGCACAGTTTGCGGGGAACCACGCTGCAGCAATGGGTGCAGAGGAGAGACCCAGGACAGAAGCAGTGTATGAAAGGTTCAGGAGGATGAGTCCAAAGGAGTTCTCGGGTACCACTGACCCGATGATGGCCGAAGGATGGATGAAGTTCATCGAGGTAATCTTCGATTTTATGGAGCTGACTGATGCTGATAGGATCAGGTGTGCCACGTTCCTTCTGTCAGGGGACGCTAGGCTATGGTGGTAGAGCGCATCAGTGGCAGTGAATTTGCATACTTTGACTTGGACGGGATTCAAGGAATTGTTCTTCGCCAAGTACTTCACTGAAGAGGTAAGATCCCGATTGACCAGAGAATTTATGACGTTGCGTCAAGGAGACAGCAGCGTGGCAGATTTCGTCAGGAAGTTTGAGAGGGGGTGTTACTTTGTACCCCTAATTTCTAATGATATCCAGGCAAAGCTGAGACATTTTATGGATGGTTTGCGGCCTATCTTGCGCCGTGATGTGAGGGTAGCTAGCCCTACTACATATGCAGTTGCCGTTTCTAGAGCTTTGGCGGCAGAACAAGATCTGAGGGATATCGAGGCGGACAGGCAGGGAAAGAGGCCCTATCAGGCACCACCGCAACACCAGCAGCAGCAGCATCAGCGACCTCAGCTTAAGTGGCCTTACCAAGGGCCGCCGGGGAAGAAGCCGTATCAGGGACCGCCGATGGGCAAAGGTCCAGTTCAACAGCAAGGGGCAACTCAGAAGCCCGTTATTTTCCCAGTGTGTCCTAAGTGCAACCGCCAGCATCCAGGGCCATGTTTGTATGGATCAGGCAAATGCATTAAGTGTGGAGCCAGTGACCACATGCTGAAAGAGTGCCCGTAGTGGAAACAGCCAACTCAGGGCAGAGTGTTCGCCATGCATGCACAGGAGGCGAATCCAAACACTACCTTACTGACCGGAAGTATTTTCATTAAGAGAATAGCTACTCAGGCCTTGATAGACTCAGGAGCCACCCATTCATTCATCTCAGAGACGTTCGCTAGTCACTTGAATATCAAGACCATCGGCCTCAACGTGAATTATTCAGTGACAGTCCCATCAGGGGAAGAGTTGTTAGCTACTAGAGTGGTCAGAGATATCGATCTAGAATTGCATGGCCATTTAGTGTATGCAGATTTGATCCTGCTACCAATGCCAGAGTTCGATATTATTTTGGTAATGGACTATCTGACTAAGAACAGAGTTCTGATTGATTTCCAGAAAAGATCAGTACTGATTAGACCGTTGGGAATGGAGCAGTTTTTATTTGAGCAATCCAGATGGAGGAGTTTTCCTCGCATGATCTCCTGCATTCAGGCGAGGAGACTGATTTCCAAGGGTTGTCAGGCTTTCTTAGCCAGCATGGCATCTGCACCTGAAGTACTCACTCCATCTTTAGCAGATGTGCTAGTAGTCAGGGACTTTCCAGACGTCTTACCAGATGATGTTACTGGCCTTCCACCAGATAGAGAGGTGGAGTTTGCCATTGATCTCATGCCAGGCACAGTGCCAATCTCTAAGGCACCGTATAGATTAGCTCCAGCAGAAATGCTAGAACTTAAGCAACAGATTCAGGAACTTTTAGACAAGGAATTTATCCGCCCGAGTTTCTCACCGTGGGGCGCGCCAGTGCTCTTTGTGAAAAACAAGGATTGGAGCATGAGAGTGTGCATCGATTACCGTGAGCTGAACAAGGTAACGATCAAGAATAAGTACCCGTTGCCTAGAATCGAATATTTGTTTGATCAGTTACAGGGAGCTACCATGTTCTCTAAGATAGATCTTCGATCAAGTTATCATCAGCTGAAAGTGAAGGATGCAGATGTCCACAAGACAGCTTTCAGGACCAGATATGGGCATTACGAGTTCTTAGTGATGCCATTTGGAGTGACAAATTCTCCAGCTATTTTCATGGATCTCATGAACCGAGTATTTCAGCCTGTTCCTCGATCAGTTCGTCATAGTATTCATTTACGATATTTTTATATATTCGAAGAGCCATGAGGAGCATAGTCAGCATTTGAGAACAGTGTTACAGGTTTTGCAGAGACACAAGTTGTATGCAAAATTCAGTAAGTGTGAATTTTGGTTGGAGAAAATAGCAATTTTAGGACATATAATATCTAGCAGTGGTATTGAGGTGGATCCAGCTAAGGTGGTGACAGTTAAAGAATGGATTGAGCCGAAGAATGCATCAGAGATCCGCAGTTTCCTAGGCTTAGCAGGCTACTACAGAAAGTTTATTCAGGGATTTTCTTCGATAGCAGTGCCACTCACCTCATTGACCAAGAAGAATGTCAAATTCATATGGAGTAAAGAGTGTCAGAAGAGCTTTGATGCCTTGAAAAAAGCTCTTATCACAGCGCTAGTGTTAGCCATGCCAGCAGGACAAGATAATTTTGTGTTGTACACCGATGCTTCTAAGCTCGGTTTGGGCGCAGTATTGATGCAGAATGGTCGGGTTATAGCTTATGCTTCCAGACAGTTAAAAGTGCATGAAAAGAATTATCCGACTCATGATCTTGAGTTAGCTGTCGTGGTCTTTGCTTTGAAGATTTGGAGACATTATTTGTACGGCGAGAAATGCCAGATATTCACTGATCACAAGAGTCTAAAGTATTTCTTCACGCAAAAAGAACTTAACATGAGACAAAGACGGTGGTTGGAGTTAGTAAAAGACTATGATTGTGAAATTAGCTATCATCCAGGGAAAGCTAATGTTGTGGCAGATGCTTTGAGTAGAAAGGTAACAATCTTTGCACAACTGTCATTGCAGAGATCTCTTCAGTCTGAGATTCAAAGGTTTGACTTGGAAGTTTATCGCGAGGGCAGAGCTCCTAAGCTGTCTAATCTGACGCTCCAATCTTCCTTGTTAGACCGTATCCGAGCAGGTCAGCCTTCAGATGAGCAGTTATTGAAATGGAGGCTGAAAGATGAAGCCAAGGGCAGTGTACTTTATTCAATGTCCGATGGTATTGTGAGATACATAGATAGAATATGGGTGCCTAGTGTTGATTCAATTAGACAGGATATTTTGTCAGAGGCACATGCATCTCCGTATTCTATTCATCCAGGAGGTACCAAGATGTATAAAGACCTACAGATTTTGTATTGGTGGCCAGGAATGAAGCGAGACATCCGCAGATTTGTGTCAGAATGCCTCACTTGTCAACAGGTGAAGGCAGAGCATCAGAGGCCAGCAGGAATGCTTAAGCCACTCTCTATTCCAGAGTGGAAATGGGAGAATATCACTATGGATTTTGTCGTTGGATTGCCAAGATCAGTTAGGGGTTTTAATGCCATCTGGGTTATAGTGGATCAACTAACTAAGTCAGCGTACTTCTTGCCAGTGAAGACGACCTTCTCTATGACGCATTATGCAGAGCTTTATATCCGGGAGATAGTTCGTTTGCACGGGATCCCAGTTTCTATTGTGTCCGACAGGGATCCGAGATTCACATCATCTTTCTGGAAAAGTTTACATGCAGCCATGGGGACGAAATTGTTATTCAGTACTGCATTTCACCCTCAGACAGATGGCCAGTCTGAGCGAGTGATTCAGATATTAGAGGATTTGTTGAGAGCCTGTATGATTGATTTTCAGGCGACTTGGGAGTCTAAACTACCACTTGTGGAGTTTACCTACAATAACAGTTTCCAATCATCAATAGGTATGGCTCCTTACGAGGCTTTGTACGGACGGAAGTGCAGATCACCAGTTCATTGGGATGAAGTTGGTGAGAGAGCAGAATCTTGGTCCAGAGATAGTTCAGCAGACTGCAGAAGTGGTGGTCAAGATTCGTGATAGAATGGAGACCGCCCAGAGCCGTCAAAAGAGTTATGCTGACAAGAGAAGAAGGGATCTTGAGTTTGCCGTAGGTGATCATGTATTCGTCAAGATAGCACCTATGAAGGGTGTTATGAGATTTGGGAAAAGAGGCAAGCTAAGTCCTAGATTTATTGGACCGTTCGAAATTCTTGACAGAGTTGGGACACTAGCTTATCGTATTGCCCTTCCGCCGAATTTGACCGGAGTGCACAATGTGTTCCACATTTCGATGTTGAGGAAGTATCTAGCTAATCCTTCGCATGTTCTGAGCCATGAGCCGTTGCAGTTGACTCCAGACCTGTCTTATGAGGAAAGACCGATTCAAATCTTAGACAGGCAAGAGCGTAGGCTTCGGAATAAGACGACTAAGCTAGTCAATGTCCAGTGGTTGAATCAATCAGTGGAGGAGGCCACTTGGGAAGCTGAAGCAGACATGAGACTTAGCTACCCTGAGTTTTTTGGTAAGACTTAAACTTCGAGGACGAAATTTTTATAAGTGGGGGAGAAACTGTAAAGCCCAAAATTAGTATACATAAAATCCATGCATTTATTTAATTTATGAAATTTTATTATTTTAATTATTTATGTTTATTTAATGCACGTTAAAATATTTTCTTGAGTTTTATGTTTCAGACGATTACTCGAGGCGGGATCGAGGAAAGAAGACCGGGATGATTTTTAGTGATTTTAATTGTGACATTTTATTTTAAGTTGAGGAAGGGACATTTTAAATAATTTATTTAATTCTTAGCATTTTAAAAAACCTAATTTAATTATTAGGTGATTTTATAATTTTAAAACTTTTATGAATTTAGTATTTGGGTATTTTATTTTGTTAAATTTGAGGATTTTGTAAAATAGAGAAGATTAATTTTTAATAGTATTTTTTTATTTATTAATTTAGCATATTATATTCCCCTAATTAACTAAACTCACACACACTCACACTTTCACACACACTCATACACGTATCACACACACACACCAAACACAACACATTTTTTTCAAAGTTTTTGACTAGAGAAGGGAAGTTTTTTTAAAACTCTCCTCTCTCAATTCTTCTCTCCATTTCTTCCTCTTCCCCTTTTCATTCAACAAGCATCTATTCTCTGATATTTCCAGAAAAAAATTTGGTTGAGTTTATTTCAAGAAAATCGAGCCACGTTCGTCCCAGATCGTCTTTCGCTCCGTCTCCGCTTCGGTGTCGTCGTTTCGGTATTGTTTAATCATCAAAGGCACGTATAATCTGTTCTTTCTGCATCGATCATGTCATATTATGTGTTGTGTTGTTTTATGCGTAAAAATATATGTGTGACGTTCGTCGTTTGAGCAGAAAACGATTCGGATCAGTTTTGAATTAATTTTAGATCTAAAATCACGTTTTTTACTGTATTTTTAAATACTGCGACTTTTCGGTCATGATTCTGAGAAAACTTTAAACATAAAAATTGTAGAACTTTTTGATAGCTTTGATTTAACAGTAAATTCAAAATATTTGGATAAAAATTGAGTGAGTTATGACCTTTCTCGTGGGACTGCTCAAACTTCATTTTTCAGAAAATTATGTGTTGATGTGTTCTTGAAGTTATTTGTTGCAGGCTTCGTTGGGCATCGACGGGATTGTGCTACTGCATTTAGATATCTTATAGAATATATTTAGGTGTTATTTGGTGGTTCGTTTGGGTCGGGATTGGCTTGGGATGTAATAGAAGTCGTAGGAAGCGAAACGATGCCGAATTACGGGTTATTGTTGTATCGAAGTTACTTGTCGATGTTTGGGAACATTCGGGCTGTTTGTATGAGTTTGAATCAATGTAATAACATCCTAGGATGAGTCTTGAGATGTTGGTTCATGGTCCTTAGGCTTGGAGTGAAAGGGTGAATGAATAAGTTAGTGAATTTTCGTGAGTTTGCAAGTCCAGAGGGTACCCGGACCCCGGCACGGAGTCCGTCTCCTTTTTCCTTCAAAAATACGAATTTCCAGAGCATACCCGGACCCGACACGGAAACCTACACGGGGTCCGTGTATACCTTTTTAAAAAAAAAATTTTTTTTTTTTAGGATTTGCTTTGGGGTTTTATATAATGGTTTAACACCTTGGTTAAAATTTATTTATGTAAAATATAAGATTTGTTTTGTGGTTTTATGCCATGGTTTAGTACGATGATTATGCGAGGTCAAGTCCTGAGCGAACTAGAATGTCATAAGCTACTTATTCACTTTAGTGGTGAGCTCGAGTACCTACGTCTAAGACATGCAAGTTAAGTATTTAAAAATTCATGTTAGTATGTGCAGCAACGGCCCCAGTCGAAGTCCAACGAATCCCTCAACGCCAATTAAGTAAGTATGATGACGTGCAAAGAAAATATTTTAAGTTTTGGAGGTATGCTAAATGTCTTGTGACCAAAGTATGTTTAGGATTGGAAAGCGTTAAATTATGAACGGGGACCAATCCGCCCGTTAAATTATGAACGGGTTAGATCGAGGTTGGAAAGCGTTAAATTATGAACGGCGACCAACCAGCCCGTTAAATTATGAACGGGGATCTCATGTATGTGGCAGTGGATACGTCCCTGTCGGCCCAGTACTGTGGTTTGTCTGATCAGGCATTTATTATGTTATGGGTCACTTGCTTTGAAACATCCTCTACGCAAAATGATGAAGTTATGTATGTTCAAGTATGTTCATGTATGCAAGCACATTTAAGAAAGTTTATTTTGATGGCACGTCTAAGTATGTATGTGCGTATGTTCAAGTTTCGTTATGCAAGTTCAAGTTTTAAGTATGTATGTCCTATTTTAAAGTTGCATGTGATTTTATTATGTACTACTCGTTACTACCAGTTTATACGTGTTGAGTCTTTAGACTCACTAGACTTGATCGATGCAGGTGAGTATGTTGATGAGGAGACAGGAGATGGTGACCAAGGGGCAGGCTTGGACTGAGCGGGAGGCTAAACCCGAGGACCGCCATGTTTAAGTTTTATGCAAAAATTAAATTACTCTGATTTCATATTTTGATGGGAATACTTTGAGCAAATCTTTTGTGAGCAAATTTTTATTGTAGTTATTTTGAACAACCATGTCTTATGGGAGACTTGGTTGAGATATTTTATGGCAGACATTGAAAGTATTTTTACATTCAAAAAAATTCAAAATTTTTCCGCAAATTTTGAGTATGAAAATTACGGTACGTTACAAGTTGATTCCATGATATCTTCTGTAAAATGGGAACGTTGGTATTCTTAATGAAGTGTTATTTTCAATTTGTTGTGTTCTTATTTTCTGCATATAAATTTTGTTAGTGAAACAATATTACTAATAATTTCTAAGATAAATCAATTAAACCAAGAATATTTCGAAATTAAGAAAACTTAGCCTCGGGTAATGGTTTTGTGAAGATGTCAGCTGCTTGCTGTTCAGTTGAAATATATTCTAATCGAATATCCTTCTTTAACGCATGATCCCTAATGAAGTGATGCCTGACATCTATATGCTTGGTCCTTGAGTGAAGAACTGGATTATAAGTGATGGCAATTGTGTTGGTATTATCACAAAATATGGGCGAGTCAGTTGACGTTACTCCATAATCCTTCAGTTGTTGCGGAATCCAGATCAGTTGTGCACAATAGCTACCAGCAGCAAGATATTCTGCTTCTGTTGTTGAGGTAGCTATGGATGTCTGCTTCTTGCTGAACCAAGAGATCAGTTTGTCGCCTAAGAACTTACAAGATCCACTTGTACTTTTGCGATCAAGCTTACATCCTGCATAATCTGTGTCTGAATATCCAACTAAATTGAAGGTGAAGTCTTTGGAATACCATAGCCCAACATTTTGCGTGTCCTTAAGATATTTCAGAATTCTTTGAGCAGGTGAGAAATGTGATTGCTTAGGATTTGCTTGAAATCTGGCACACATACAGACAGCAAAAACAATATCAGGTCGACTGGCTGTTAGGTACAACAATGAACCTATTAATCCTCTATATAATGTCGCCTCTACTGATATTCCCCCTTCGTCAGTATCTAGTTTAACTGATGAGCTCATGGGAGTAGTTGCAGCTGAGCATGTTTCCATACCAAATTTCTTTAGCAACTCCTTTGTATATTTTGTTTGACTAATGAATATACCAGTTTCCAGTTGCTTCACTTGCAGTCCAAGAAAAAATGTCAGTTCACCCATCATGCTCATTTCAAACTTTTCCTGCATTAACTTAGCAAAACTTTTCGCACAATTTGGGGTTGGTTGACCCAAATATTATATCATCAACATAAATTTGAACTAATAGAATATGATTATTTTTAGTAAATTTGAACAAGGTCTTATCAACTGATCCGACTGTAAAGTCATGATCAGTTGGGAATTTTGAAAGAGTTTCGTACCAAGCCCTGGGAGCTTGTTTAAGACCATATAATGCTTTGTTCAAATAGTATACATGATCAGGAAGTTTGTGATTTACAAAACCTGGAGGTTGTTCAACATATACTTCTTCTTGTAACTGACCAGTTTAGGAATGCACACTTCATATCCATCTGGTAAACTTTGAAGTTTTGTGAGATGCATAAGCAAGAAATATTCTGATTTCTTCCAATCTTGCAACTGGAGCATACGTCTACTCGTAGTCAATTCCTTCTTCTTGCCTATATCCTTGTGCTACTAGTCTTGCTTTGTTGCGTATAACTGAACCGTCCTCGTTTATTTTATTCCTGTACACCCATTTTGTACCTATAATGGTTTTTGAAGTTGGTCTTGGAACTAAGTTCCAAACGTCATTGTGAGTGAACTGATTCAGATCTTCTTGCATAGCATTTACCCAATTAGGATCAGCAAGAGCTTCATCAGTTTTCTTTGGTTCCATTTGTGAGACAAAGGCTGAATGAATAAATAAATTTAACATTTGATAGCGAGTTCTTACTGGATCAGATGGATTTCCTATCACCAATTGTGGTGGATATGATTTTCTCCATCTGTACTCTGCATTTGTTGCATCAGCAACTTCTTCAGTTGGTAACTGAATGCAGTTTTCAGCTTCAGTTGATGCCTCGTCAGCTGGTATTTGAATGTTATCAGTTTGCTTTAATAACTGATTGTCAGCATTGACTTCCTGCTCATTTAATTGATCTAATATCTCTGGTTCTGGTGTTTGAAAGATGTGTTGATTATTATGACTTTCATCTTTGTCATCATCTCCCAAACTGATATCTATAAATCGATCAGCTAGCTCAACTTGATCAGTTGGCTTATCAGTTAGTACAGTTTCATCAAAATCAACATGCGCAGATTCTTCAAAATTTAAAGTTTTCTTATTAAAGACTCTATAAGCTATACTTACTGATGAATATCCAAGGAATATTCCTTCTGCAGATTTGGCATCGAATGCTTTTAAGTAATTTTTACCATTATCATGAATTAAACATCTACAGCCGAATATTTTGAATTAAGTGATTATACTTTTTCTTCCATGCCAGATCTCATATGGTGTTTTCATATGATTCTTATTAATCATTGATCTGTTCTGAGTATAACATGCAGTGTTTACTGCCTTTGCCCAAAATCTTTGAGAAATACCAGAATCAGCAAGCATTGTTCTAGCAGCTTCTTTAACGGTTCGATTTCTTCTCTCAGCTACATCGTTTTGCTGAGGAGTTCTTGCTGCTGAGAGCTCATGCTTGATTCCAGCATTTTCTAGAAAGCTTGAAAGTGTTTGATTGATGAATTCAGTTCCTCGATCAGATCTGATTCGATCAATCCCAACTGATTTTTCATTTAAAAGTCTTTTAAAGAGTTTAATCAGTTGTGCAGCCGTATGGTCTTTGGATTGAGAAAGATAACCCAAGTAAATCTTGAAAAATCATCTACGACCACCAAGGTGTATTTCATTCCCCCTAAGCTCATGACTGGTATTGGACCGAAGAGATCCATGTGCAATAGTTCTAAGCATCGGGATGAAGATTTACAGCCCTTGTTTTTGAAAGAAGATCGTACTTGTTTTCCATACTGACATGCTGAGCAAAGTTTTTCTTTTGAAAAATTTATTTTGGGCAAACTAGTTACAAGTTCATGTTTACTCAGATAGGCAATGGATTTAAAGTTTAAATGATTTAACCTTTTATGCCACAACCAGTTTTGAGATTATTTTGAAGCAATAAAGCAGACTGGTGCATGAGGATGTTCATTCCAACTGAATTTATATGTGTTTCCACATCGTTTGCTAGTTAGTATGATTTCATCAGTTGATGTTTTAACTGAGCATGAGTTTTTATCAAATTGTACCGAGAATCCATTGTCGCACAACTGACTGATGCTAATCAAGTTATACTTCAGATTCTCTACTAATAAAACATCTTTAATAGTAAAGTTACCATAGATAAGCTTACCCTTACCCACGGTTTTACCTTTGGAATTATCTCCGAAACTGATGTTTGGACCACTATATTTGGTCAGTTGAGATAGCATACTTGCATCTCCTGTCATATGTCGTGAGCAGCCGCTGTCCAAATACCATATTGAATTTTTATCTATACCTGTTACCTGCAAGCACACACATAATATGATTAGGTACCCATATCTATTTGGGTCCAAAACTTATTAGTCCTTTGGAACCCATACTTGGATTAGTCTAACTGACTTTCAAGTAGCTGTATTCCAAATGGTTTTTCTCGGCTTCTGTGTGCTTGGTGAGTAGTGTACAGATGATACAGTATGTGTTTTAGTCTTATTCAACTGATTGATCACTCTGTATCTCTTCTAAACTGGCTTGCAGTTATAGTAATTGACATAGACATTCGAATAGTTTTTGTGAAATCTTTTTGATGACCCGCTTTGTGAATCAGTTGAAAGCTTTAGGCTATAGCCAATCCCATATCTTCTAGCCTTGTTCAACTTCTCAGTAGGTTTTTCAATCAGTTTACTGGGCTCAATTTTTTTCTTGTACCCATGCTGATTTGACAAAGTGAATGTACTTCCCTTTGTTCAATGTCAGCTTTGGTTGAGTATCATTTGAAAACGTTTCTACTTGATTACTGAATCCTAAACAAGTTTTATCAGAAACTGATTTTTGTGAATTCTGCATCTCATTCACTGCAGTAGACGACTTATTCCATGATTGAATGAGTTCAGTCTGTTTTGAATTTTCAAGGATCAATTTCTGGATCAGTGACTGATCTTTCTTTCTCTCTGCTTTTAACTCAGCAATTTCCCTTTTTAGACTCAACCCATCAACTGATTCATCAATTTTGGTTTTATTGTCCATGGGATCATTTTGCTTTGACTTTATTTCCTCAAATGATGATGCAAGTTTCTGGTACTCATTTACCATTTCATGCAATGTTAAAATGAGTTCTTCTCGTGTAAAATCAGTTGAACTAAAATCAAATACCTGTTGACTTGTAAATTCTGCTTCTGTATCATTGGCCATTAGACATTTGACTTCCTCTTCATCACTTGAGCTATATGAGCTTTCTGGTTTTGATTCGTCACTATCAGTTTCTGCCCATTTGGATTTGTTCTCTACAGTTAATAGAACCTCATGTTTCTTTTTGTAGGTTTTCTTATCATCTCTGGGTCTTCTCTTACGCTCATATGATTTATTTCTTCTGTCAGTTGATCCTTGACTGTCCTTTTTAGGTTTAGGACAGTGAGCAATATAATGACCTGTTTTGCCACAATTGTAGCAAGCATTTATTTCTTCTTTGGAATTGTTTTTCTGGTATTGCTTCTGAAAGTTTCTTTGGTTCTTTCTCATGAACCTCCCAAACTTTTTGATGAATAATGACATAGCATCATTGCTTAACTGATCGGCAGATTTCTCGACTGAACTAGTTGATTCAGTTCTTACAGCTGCTAGAGCAGTTGTAGCTGTAGGAGTAAATGGTTCTCCTTCTCTGCTCTGCAATTCAAATTCATAGGCCTTTAAATCAGCAAATAGTTCATGAAGTTCGATCTGGTTCAAGTCTTTAGATTCTCTCATAGCCATAGTTTTGACATCCCATTCCTTAAGAAGACCTCTCATCACTTTTAGTGCAACCTCTTTGTTAGTATACACTTTTCCGAGTGCATTTAATTCATTTACAATACTGCTCACCCTTTCATCATACTCATTCATTGCTTCTCCAACCTTCATTTTGATATTGTCAAATTTCTGAACAGCAACAGAGAGTTTATTTTCTTTTGTTTGGTCATTTCCTTCATATAACTGAATCAACTTTTCCCAAATTTCTTTTGCTGTTTTGCACACCTTTATTTTTTTGAATGTTTCTTTGTCCAGTGTTTTGTATAGAGTATCTTTGGCCATATTGTCATGATTGGCTTTTCTTTTGTCCTCAGTTGTCCACTTTTCTCTGGGCTTTTGAATTCTCTGTGGTGCCCCTTCAGTTATGGTAATTGCTGTATTTGCTTTTAGAATCTTCATGGGTCCGTCTGTTATGACATAACACATGTCATCATCTTGTGCAGCTAAGTGAGCCTGCATTCTGATTTTCCAGTCATCGAAATCTTCTCTTGAGAACATAGGAATTTTATTGAATGAAGTCATGCTATCAGATTTATAGATCAGAAGTATTCAAGAACAAGATTCAACTGCTCTGATACCACTTGATAGGATCGATTGACGTGTCAACAGTGTTTAGAAGGGGGGTTGAATAAACACTCTCAATTAATATTGGTCTTTTCGAATTTTTGAGTTCAGTTTGGTGACAAACTGATTCTCGGAATCTTGTTGGTCAATATCAATCAGTTAAACTGAGGTGGTTGCGGAAGGTAACTGACTGACAGATAGAATACATAACTGAAATAAAACACAAGGATTGTTTCTGGATGTTCGGAGAATTCAATTACTCCTACGTCACCCCTTATATCACAAGGATAAGATTTTCACTAAAAGACTTTGATCCAATACAATACTTGTACAGACCCACTTCAGTTAGGACTTATCCACTGCCTAAAATGAAACTCTTAGTATTACAAAATGATCTTTGTGCGTAACTGATCTTAGTACTTTTGAATTAACAAATATTACAGAGTGCTAGTTTGCTCAACTTGTAGCCTTGATTGCTACGAATAAATCAAGTAAGAGTGAGCTGAGATTTTGACAGAGTAATAGCAAGTTTTGAATGGTTTATCGTTGCTTCTTCTTTTTCTTCTGCCATATTTATACTCTTATTTTCCAACGGAAATCTTGAGACAAATTTGAATCTTTGTATCCGTTGGTTTCCACTTGATTATTCCTTCGATATTGTTTGCTTCATTTATTGTAATTTGGCGTCTTAATTGCTTTGTCCGGAATGCGTTGTTTTAAGTAGTCTTGGTTGTTGTGCGGCACTCTTGTAATCTGTTATGTCTTCTTTGTTCTTTCCCGAGACATCTTCAGTTGAGAGACTTTAAGGAATTCGGCTGAATGTTTTAACTGATCAGTTCCAACTGATCAGTTTACTCTGTATCATTGTATCAGCTGATTTCAATTGATAAGTTCAGTTGCCAAATTTGCTTGCGCATATCAGTTGATTCATATTTTGTTAATCGATTGACTCATGTTTTGTCAAACTCCAGAATCTATTTTCCAACAGATACGAAATCACAATGAACGATCTGAATTCAATAAAAAGGAAAATGTATGCGTATATGATGAAAAATGAAATGAATATGATGAAAGAAAAAATGTTTAAGTTTATTCTTGTTCATGAAAAGTATTTTATGTAAAAGTATTTTAACTATTTTGTATGATTGTATACGTATTACATGTTATCATGGTTAAGGTTTACTGGGTCAATCGAATCACTAGGTGTGATTGATGCAGGTGAGCACGATATTGATGTTGTTGAGGAACTTGATGGTTGATCTTGCCGGACTGAAGGTGCACATAACCTGAATACCAGCGCTAGTTTTTCGCAATTTAAATTAAGTTTATGATTTAAATTTATGTTAAAGATTTTTGTGACTTTTATGATGCTTTTGAGAGGTTTTGAGAGGATTTCAGAGTTAGTTTTGTTTTGAAATATTACTAAGTTTAGGTTTGGTAAACGGTTGACGATTTTATGTTTTGAATTCTTTCATTTGAATTTTCAAATATAGTTGGTAGTTTTATTTTTAAAAATGTTGCGAAGCTAATTTAAAAATACATTTACATATATATGTATATATATTCGGCCGAATTAAAAGAGGAAAAAAAATTCTAGTACTTTTTAAGAAAAACAAGTTGTGAACATTACAAATTCATTGATGGAAGTCCAATCTGAGAGCGCAAAATTTTTATTTCTTGGAAGTTGCCGTTACATCAATGGTATTTATTTGATTTCAATTCCTAATAGCGCAACTCTATTAGAATAAAATTGAGGGCAGTTTCAAAAGATGATCAGAGCCCAGGCAACATTAATGTTGCGAGGTAACATTATTATTATTATTTTTCATTGTTGTTTTTCTTTGAGTGTTGATAAATTAGTTTTTGCTTGTTTTCTATAACTGTACAGTACTTGATTATTAGTTTTCATTATTGATTGCGTATATTAGTTAATTAATGGTATTTAAAATGTGTAATATTTTATAGTTCAACTTAAAATAGGTAAAAGAATATTGATCTGTTTCCTCATGTATTTTATTCATTTGTATTAAAATGGTAAGGTTTGATTTCGACGATGAAGTTTGTTCGGACGGGGGCCGCGAGCTTGATGTTCGTACTTTTATAAATTCTATTGATTCATTGCATTGGCCAAAAATTTAAAGATGCAGTAGAATTCAGGATTTGTCTTAAAAACTATGTTATTGCTAGTAGAAGATCTGTTAGTTACAGGAAAATGAAAGTGGTAAGATCTTAGTTGTTTCCAGGAAAGAGAATTGTGAGTTGAAAATAATTAATCAGACTATTCATTTAGCATAATAAAGTGCAACCTAAGCCAGAGTTGTTGGGATGACAATTTGTGGACTAGAGGTCACCCTAAAGCAGATTCATCCTGGGTGGCTAATGTTGTGAAGGAAAAGTTAAGGGGAGAGCCATCATATCGCCCATGTACAATGATGAAGGAAATTGAAAAATATTATAGAATAGAACTTGAGTATCATAAAGTTTTTGGGAGGAGGGGTAAAGAGATGGCAATACATGATATTCATGGAACTGATAAAGGGTTGTATGAAAAATTACGATGTTATTCTCATGTTGTAAAAGAAACAAATCCTGAGAGTTTTGTTGAATGCAAAATTGATTCGATGACAAAAATTTAGACGCTTATTCATATGTTTTCATGCATGTCTTGTTGGTTTTATTAGTGGTTGTCGGCCATTAATATTTTTGGATGGAACTCATATTAAGAACAAGTACAAAGGATGCTTATTAGTTGTTGAGGAAAAGGATGTGAATCATTATATTTTTACACTTGCGTATGCATTTGTTGATGCAGAAAATGATTCTAATTGGGAACGTTTTTGCTACCAGTTAAAACATGTCTCGACATCCCAATACATCATGATATTCTTGAAAGGATCGATTAAACTAATAAAGAGTGTTTAGAAGGGGGGGTTGAATAAACACTACTCGAATTTAAGTATTCTTCGACAATATGAGTTCAGTTATGTGGGGACCCGGGCTCTAACTCAATTCTTTTGGGATTTAATTGGATCTTTGTTCGAAAATGTGGGTCAAAAATTTGCTTTTTGTTGTGAAAAAGTAAAAATTTATGGTAAAAAGTAAAAATCTCAAACACTCAAAATTTACCAACCAACACACTTTATAATATTTTTCTCTCTACTCAATTGTGATTTTCTTCACAAATGAGAGATCTATTTATAGGAAATTTTTACACATAATCCAAAAATAAAATACATCATTACCTACATCATCACACACTAATTTTCAATATTCAACACCTATTTTTCAACATTCAACATTCACATTTTCAACACAAATATTTTTCACATTTTAAATAATATTTCAACACTCCCCCTTGTGATGATGATCATGATACGATGATGTCTTCATTACGTGTTTTGTACTGCCTCGTTAAAAACCTTACTTGGAAAAACCCATTGGGATAAAAACCATAGTAAGGGAAAAAGAGTGCAGTCACGTAAACTCCCCCTGATGTTGACATGAACAATTTTTCACAAATTTCGTAGATTGCGCATCCCAATATTATATATGTGCTTTCTGAATATTGACGTAGGAAGTGCCTTTGTGAAGAGATCTGATGAGTTTTCACTTGATTGAATGTGACGAACATCAATACATTTATTCTTCTCAAGCTCCTTGGTGAATGCGAAGAACTTAGGAGGAATATGTTTAATTCTGTCGCTTTTTATGTATCCTTCTTTCATTTGAGCAACACATGCAGCATTATCTTCATATAGTATCACAGGCTTCTCATCGAATGATAATCCGCATGAAATTTGGATATGTTGGGTCATTGATTTTAACCACACACATTCACGACTTGCTTCATGTAGTGCAATAATCTCGGCATGATTTGATGAAGTTGTTACGAGCGTTTGTTTCTGTGAACGCCAAGATATTGCAGTGCCTCCACGAGTAAATACATATCCAGTTTGGGAACGTGCCTTGTGTGGATCAGATAAGTATCCAGCATCAACATAACCAATTATACTTGGATTAGCATCTTTTGAATACAAAAGTCCCAAGTCTGTCGTTCCTCGTAGATAACGGAATATATGTTTAATTCCGTTCCAGTGTCTCTTTGTTGGATATGTGCTAAATCTTGCCAACAGATTTACGGCAAAAGATATATCAGGCCTTGTACAATTTGTAAGGTACATAAGGGCACCGATGGCACTTAGATATGGTACTTCTGGACCAAGAATATCTTCATCATCTTCACATGGACGGAATGGATCCTTTTCTATGTTTAATGATCTAACAACCATTGGAGCAATTAAAGGATTTTCTTTATCCATATTAAAACGTTTAAGCATCTTTTCTGTATAATTTGTCTGGTGAACAAACATTCCACATTCTTTTTGTTCAATTTGTAAACCCAGACAATACTTGGTTTTTCCAAGATCCTTCATTTCAAATTCTTCCTTCAAGTATGACACAACTTCTTGAATTTCCTTATTCGTTCCAATGATGTTTAAATCATCAACGTATACAGCAATAATTACGCATCCGGATGTTGTTTTCTTAATGAAAACACAAGGGCATATTGAATTATTTACATATCCCTTTTTCATCAAGTGATCACTTAGTCGATTATACCACATTCGACCTGATTGCTTTAACCCATATAATGATCTTTGTAATTTCACAGAATAACATTCCCTGGGTTTTGAACTTTGTGCTTCAGGCATCTTAAATCCTTCAGGGATTTTCATATATATATTACTATCAAATGATCCATATAAGTAAGCTGTAACAACATCCATAAGACGCATTTCTAAATTTTCAGATACCGCCAAGCTAATCAAATACCGAAACGTAATTGCATCCATCACGGGAGAATACGTTTCTTCATAATCAATTCCAGGACTTTGAGAAAAACCTTGTGCAACAAGTCGAGCTTTATATCTTACTATTTCATTTTTCTCATTTCGCTTTCGAATAAAAACCCATTTGTATCCAACAGTTTTACACCTTCAGGTATAAGGACTATAGGTCCAAAAACATTACGTTTATTTAGCGAATCCAATTCAACCTGGATAGCATCTTTCCATTTTACCCAATCCTGTCGATTTTTACATTCACCAAAAGATTTTGGTTCATGATCTTCATTATCATTTATGATGTCGATTGCCACATTATAAGAAAATATATCATCAATTTCTTCTATATCTTTTCGGTTCCATATTTTTCCAGTATTAATGTAATTGATAGATATTTCACGATTCTCGTCAGTTTGTGGTTCTGACAGAACATTTTCATCATCATATGTTTCTTCAGGAACATCATTATCTATTTTGTGATCATCATGTGTTTCTTCAGGAACATCATTCTCTATTTTGTGATCATCGTGTTTCTCTATGAATTTTCTTTTTCGAGGATTTTTATCCTTGGAACCGACTGGCCTTCCACGCTTCAGGCGTTTAATGACATCATGAGTATTTTCAATTTGTTTCTTTGGAATTTCAATTCGAGCAGGGGCATTTGCAGCATGTATATATGATTTAGTTACCCCTTTTGTGTCTGCAAATGCATCTGGTATTTGATTTGCTATTCTTTGCAAGTGTACAATTTGTTGTACATCATTTTCACATTGTTTTGTTCTTGGATCCATATGTAACAATGATGATACATACCACGTAATTTCCTTTTCGGTATGTTTCTGTTCTCCCCCTAACATTGGGAAGATTTCCTCATTAAAATGACAATCAGCAAAACGTGCTGTGAACACGTCGTCTGTCTGAGGTTCAAGATATCGAATGATTGATGGACTATCATAACCGATATAAATTCCAACCTTTCTCTGAGGTCCCATTTTCTTTCGTTGTGGTGGTGCAATAGGCACATACACCATACATCCAAAAATTCTCAGATGAGAAATGTCTGGTTCTTTACCAAATGCAAGCTGCAATGGGGAGTATTTATGATATGCACTTGGTCTGATACGAATTAATGCAGCAGCATGTAAAATTGCATGTCCCCATATAGAAATAGGGAGCTTTGTTTTCATAATCATTGGTCTAGCAATCATTTGCAGACGTTTAATCAATGATTCAGCCAATCCATTCTGTGTATGTACATGAGCAACAGGATGCTCAACAATGATTCCCATAGACATACAATAATCATTGAAAGTCTGGGAAGTAAATTCACCAGCATTATCAAGTCTAATTTTCTTGATTGTATAATCGGGAAATTGATTCCTCAATTTTATTATTTGAGCAAGTAATCTTGCAAATGCAACATTTCGAGTTGACAATAAACATACATGTGACCATCTGCTGGAGGCATCAATCAATACCATAAAGTATCTGAATGGTCCACATGGTGGATGGATTGGTCCACAAATATCACCCTGAATACGTTCAAGAAACATTGGTGATTCAGTTTGGATTTTGGTTGGTGATGGTCTTATAATAAGTTTTCCGAGAGAACATGCTTTACATTGAAACTTATTATTCTGAAAGATCTTCTGGTCTTTCAATGGATGACCATGTGTATTTTCTATAATTCTTCGCATCATTGTTGAACCAGGATGTCCTAATCGATCATGCCAATTGATCAGTATTGAAGAATTATCAACTACCATGTTTGATTCAATTGGACTTATATATGTATAATGCAATCCAGTAGGTAGCATTGGTAGTTTTTCAACTACATATTTCTTTCCTG
Organism: Primulina eburnea; assembly: GCF_022965805.1. Lineage (NCBI taxonomy): Eukaryota > Viridiplantae > Streptophyta > Magnoliopsida > Lamiales > Gesneriaceae > Primulina > Primulina eburnea. The sequence continues at coordinate 37,151,455 of NC_133101.1, read as the reverse complement.
ATTTATATGTGGTAAGACACATATATTTCTCATTCCCTTCATTCATTGTTTGAGTATCATACCCATGGGAATATATATCATTAAAACTCAACAAATTTCTTTTCGATTGTGGTGAATATAAAGCATCATTGATCAAAAATTTTGTACCATTAGGTAACAAAAATTGTGCTTTACCACAACCTTTAATCAAGTCTACAGGACCTGATATTGTATTCACCATTGTTTTTGTTGGTTTTAGTTCCAAGAAATATTTTTTATCTCGGAGGATAGTGTGCGTTGTACCACTATCAGGTATGCAAACTTCATCTTTGTTCATAGTATTTTCCATATTTGAACTTCAAAAAAATATGCAATGAAATAAAATTACTGACAATACATTTATAAAAATACAATACAATACATATGCCAAAATATAACACACGATAAAATATTATCATACAATTACATGAAAAATAAAATGTTTTACATATTTATTCCACCCGCAAATTGATCATTGTCTGAGAAATCAATCTGAAAATCTCCAGCATCAAAATGAGTTGAATTACTCAAAGGTTCACTGTTTTCAGCGAAGTTGGTCTCCTTTTCTTTCCCCTTTATTGATTCTTTATAAAGTTTGCAAAGGTGCTTAGGGGCTCGACAAATACGGGACCAATGTCCTGGAGTACCACATCTGAAACAAGAACTTTCAAATCTTTTTGAGTGATTTTCATTTACACTCATGTTCTCTTGATGCCTTTTCGGTGGATGATTTGGGACGTTCCTTTGAGATGAGTTATTGAAGTAACTATCTCGATTATTTTCAAAACCACGGCCGCGTCCACGACCATGACTATTTCCACGTCCCCGACCACGTCCACGACCACGACCACGACCTCGATTTCGTCCTCGACCAAAATCTTGTCTATAACTTTGATTTTGGTTGCCAGATTTAAATTCATTTTTGCTTACGACATTTGCTTCAGGAAATTCCGTTGAACCAGTAGGTCGTGCCTGATGATTTCTCATTAATAGCTCGTTATTCTTTTCCGCCACAAGGAGACAGGCGATAAGTTCAGAATATCTCAAAAATCCACACACTCTATATTGTTGTTGTAGAGTTATATTCGATGCGTGAAAAGTGGAAAATGTTTTCTCAAGCTTTTCCAATTCTGTAATCTCGTGCCCACAAAATGTCAACTGCGAGATTATTCTATACATCGCCGAGTTGTAATCGCTGACTTTTTTAAAGTCTTGGAATCTTAACGTATTCCATTCATCCCTAGCGATCGGAAGTATAACTTCCCTTATATGTTCGAATCTTTCTTTTAATCCCTTCCATAAAGCCATGGGATCTTTTTCAGTCATATATTCACATTTTAATCCATCGTCGAGATGTCGACGCAAAAATATCATGGCTCTTGCCTTTTCTTGTGATGTGCATATGCCATTTTCTTTTATGGTCTCATTTAGACCTAATGACTCAAGATGCATTTCTACATCGAGAGTCCATGGCATATAATTTTTCCCAGTAATGTCAAGAGCGATGAATTCGAGCTTTGTCAAGTTTGCCATGGTGGTACTAAAAATCACGATGCATTTTATTAGTTAATGAATATTGCAATACAAAGTAATGGATAAACAACAAGTACAAGTATTCGTAAAAATAAAGAAAACACACGAGGAGGATATTCTCCGATAAATACAAGACTCGTGAGTATGATAACTAAAATAATTAAAAATAACCTTGAGAAAGCCATCTTCTTTTTTCTCCGAAAATTTGATGAAGAATAATTTTTAGAGAAGAAGAGAAAGTTGGGGTGATTGAATGAGTTTGAGAGATCATATTTATAGGGCAAAAACTAGCCGTTTTGTTACCGTTTATGACCGTTGGTGAATAAAAGAATAAATGTATGTATTTGTATAATTTTATGGTAATAATATGGTATATATAATATTAGACATGTTTAAATAATTATATATATCATATCATAATATTATAACGACTGTCATAATTTATTTTGTTTAAAAACCTTATAGGCTTTTATACTTGTCGTATCCCTTGCCGGGAGTGTGGGATGTCGTCTTAACATCCTCCCAGGATTTATAACAAGTTTATGAAAAATTTATTTTTATTATTTCTAATAATAACATTATATTGTATATTAAATAAATACACAATAAACAAATAACAGTAAAATAAATATAATTACTTTTGTTACCTTTTTCTTCTGTTTGGAGCTTGGAAAAATATGTAGGACTTTTAGAGCTTCGTGCTGATAACGTGTTGTGAAAAAATAAAAATTTATGGTAAAAAGTAAAAATCTCAAACACTCAAAATTTACCAACCAACACACTTTATAATATTTTTCTCTCTACTCAATTGTGATTTTCTTCACAAATGAGAGATCTATTTATAGGAAATTTTTACACATAATCCAAAAATAAAATACATCATTACCTACATCATCACACACTAATTTTCAATATTCAACACCTATTTTTCAACATTCAACATTCACATTTTCAACACAAATATTTTTCACATTTTAAATAATATTTCAACACTTTTAACATTAATTCAAATGTATAGTCACAACATAATATTGTCTTTATAAGAAATAAACAACATACTGTACATACATGTCTGTCTAGTACAACCATACACTAGTGTTTACATACCAACTACAAACATAGGTGATACAAGTCTAAATAGAAACCACTAGAAATCTTCCATGCCCGAGATCTCCACGCTATCATCAACCTCTCATCTAGCTCGTGACCCAGATCCTGCCCCACCTGTTGTCATGCACACATACAGACACGACAACAGCCGGATAACTCCGGTGAGAACATATCCCAGTATAAAACATGGATGCATGCAATGTAATAATCATGTACAAGAGCATAGCATATATCAAGTAACATTAATGCAAATCTAAACATGTAGAAGAATACAATTCTGTATTCAACATTTAAATCTTGACTCGACTCATTTCTAATCTAGGGATCCCGTGTGAATAAGACGGTCTGTTACCTACCCAACCACTCGAGGCAACGGTACGTCTTATTCCTAGACTTCGGTCAACTCTATATCGAAGGTCTACACATAGAGCAAATCTACTACCATGCGTCGATACTCCGAAACATCTAGTTTTGGCCAGTCTGCCAATATCTCCTATCTCAGGACTCGAATATAAATCAATAAACAAGGCATTACATAATGAAATGTAATAACAATCTAGTATGTGATTTAGGGAAAACTCGTATCAAATCTGAATCGAGTTGTGCAATCCCGAGACCACATGAATTATACCTTTCTTGTCGCACTGTCTGTGTCGAGATCTTGAAGTCGGAATATCACTCTGTCAAGACTAATCTGAAATGACCATATACAAATGTTCTATATCAAAACACAACTCAAGCAAGTCCTGGAATAATCAATAATCAGTCTCGGTACAAGTTGACGGCATAACGGCGTACTTCTTCGATACCGATAACTCAATTTCAACATATAACAATATCAAAATCTCATCAACATCACAATATCAATGACATAATCCTCTTCAACTCTGAAAATCGATATATTCTTCAAAAATACATGCTGAAAATCGAAACAATAGCATACTGTGTCCGAAAATCACTCTGACAACGAATATACGATGCTCTATATATCAAGAACACATATTCACAACAAAATCATGAATTCTCCCAACACACATATATTAAAACATGCTGAACATAACCAAAACTTACATCCTTGAATAGCAAATGATGAGAGGAGTTCAAAACCAATGTCGTATCTGAAATCGGATGGCTAAATTCTTCAAAATCATAAGTTCAAATAAAAAAGGACATGAAGCTTTCTCCTAAGCATTCTCTCGGCTCTCAGGTTCTGAAATGAAAGAGGAAGGAGACACATATCTATATTGCATGCTCAAGCCCAAGTGTTATTAATTTTCAAATGACACGCACGACCGCAGGTGCGACATCTCTGGACCGCGGGTGCTCTATGCTTTCGGCAGCCCGTCCATTTTCCGAAATTCTCAGACCGCAGGTGCGGTCATTGCAGGACCGCGGGTGCGGTCGCACCACCGCGGGTGCGGTCTTGCTAGCACCGCGGGTGCGGTCTTGCTTCGCACAAATTCACCAAATTTTCTGTCAATGCACCGCGGGTGCGGTCCTTCCTGTACCGCGGGTGCGGTGTGGCTTCGGCCCAAACCTCACAATTCTGATTTCAATGTCATGCATTCTTACCTTTACAAGTCTAACCTCAATGCCAGTTGATAATTCTCGAGCCTTACATTTCTCCCCCTCTTAAAGAGGAGTTCGTCCTCGAACTCGCAAGCAATTAATCATGCAAGTATATACAACACAGTAAAATCAAAATTGAAAGGAAGACTCACATCATATGAATAGCTCGGGATGTTTCTATCTCATCTCAGACTCTGTCTCCCAAGTTGCTTCCTCGATGCCATGACGACTCCACTGAACCTTCACAAGCGGAATGGTCTTGGTTCTAAGCTGTTTCTCCTTCCGATCAAGAATCTGTATCGGTTGCTCAACATAGCTCAAAGTCTGATCTAACTTGGCTTCGTCAGGCTGAATGACATGAGAACTATCTGGCATATATCTACGCAGTATCGATACATGAAATACGTCATGTATCCCAGACAGAGAAGGAGGAAGAGCAAGTCGATATGCTCGGTCGCCAATCTTCTCAAGAATTTCATACGGACCGACGTATCTAGGAGACAACTTCCCTTTCTTGCCAAATCTGACAACGCCTCTAAAAGGTGAAATCTTCAAAAATACTCTGTCTCCCTGCTCGAATACTAACGGTCTGCGTCTGATATTGGCGTACTTCGCCTGTCTATCTTGTGCTGTCTTCATTCTCCTCTGAATGATCTTCACTTTCTCGGTCATCTCACGAATCATATCAGGCCCCAACTCTGGTACCTCAGAGATATCATCCCAGTACAACGGAGATCTGCACTTCTTACCATACAAAGCTTCGAACGGTGCCATCTCAATGCTAGTCTGATAACTGTTGTTGTTTGAAAACTCACACAACGGCAATGAATCTTGCCAACTAGTACCAAAGTCTAGTACTACAGCTCTCAGCATATCCTCTAAAGTCTGGATAGTCCGCTCTGACTGTCCGTCCGTCTGAGGATGATAAGCAGTGCTTAGGTGTAAAGTCGTACCCAAAGCCTGCTGCAAGCTGTGCCAGAAGTGGGAAGTAAATCGTGGATCACGATCTGATACGATCGACTTCGGCACACCGTGCAATCTGACGACCTCTCAGACATACAACTCTGCCATCTGATCGTGTCGATAGGTCATTCTGTACGGAATAAAGCACGCTGATTTGGTTAATCTGTCTATCACTACCCAAATCGCGTCACAGCCTCGCGAAGATCGAGGTAACTTCGTCACAAAATCCATGGAAATGTGGTCCCATTTCCAATCAGGAACAGACAAACTCTGAAGTAAACCCCCGGGCTTCTTTCTTTCTGCCTTCACCTGCTGGCAATTCAAACATTTAGACACAAATTCTGCAATATCGGTTTTCATTTGCTTCCACCAGAATTGTGTCTTCAAGTCATTGTACATTTTCCTGCCACCCTGGATGAATGCTGAACCGACTACAATGTGCCTCTGACATAATCTGTCGTCTCAAATCTGAAACATCTGGCACCACTAGACGGTTATTCACATACAGAACAGAATCTCTGACCTGATATTCTGAGATATGTCCAGCTCTGACCATATCAATCGATCTCTGCACACTCGGACCGGTTCTCTGCGCTTCTTTGACCTTCAAAATCAGATCTGGCTCAATCTGGATCACAGCAAGTCGCAACGGTCTACTATCTGTATCAAATGTCAATCCAGACAAGCAACAATCTTCTACTAAATTCGACACCTACGGTCGACAAGGAAAGAGCACATACCTTTCGACTCAAGGCGTCCGCCGCTGCATTCGACTTCCCTGGATAATACTTGATCTCGCAATCAAAATCTTTCAGCAGATCAAGCCATCTGCGCTGTCGCATATTCAGCTCTGACTGAGAGAATAGGTACTTCGGGCTCTTATGATCTTAATAGATCTCAAATTTCTCGCCATACAGATAATGAAGCCAGATCTTGAGTGCAAAGACAATCGCCGCCAATTCAAGATCATGAATCGGATAACGGGTCTCGTGCGGCTTCAGCTGTCTAGAGGCATACGCTATCACGTGCCCTCGCTGCATAAGAACACACCCTAACCCTCTGTGAGATGCGTCACAGTATACAACAAACTCACCTGTACCTGAAGGAATCGTCAAGACAGGTGCACTAGTCAGCCTCTTTTTCAACTCTACAGAACTGGCTTCACAATCTTCGGACCACACAAATGGCATGTTCTTCTGTGTCAACTGGGTAATAGGCTTCGCTATACTGGAGAAATCTCGGATAAAACGACGATAATACCCGGCTAGAACCATGAAACTGCGTATCTCCGGCACAGAAATCGGTCTCGGCCAACTGATCACAACCTCAACTTTACTCGGATCTACCGCAATACCCTCTCCAGATATAATATGCCCCAAGAAGACAACCTGTCTCAGCCAAAATTCACACTTGGACAGTTTAGCATACAACTGCTCTTTTCTCAAAGTCTTCAGTACAATTCTCAGATGATCTGCATGTTCAGTCAGACTCTTCGAATACACCAAAATATCATCAATGAACACAATCACAAAATCATCTAAATATCTCTGAAAAATGCGGTTCATTAAACTCATAAATACCGCTGGTGCATTCGTTAAACCAAAAGGCATAACGATAAACTCGTAGTGCCCATACCTGGTCCGGAATGCCGTCTTCGGAATATCAACGTCTCTAACTCTGAGCTGATGATACCCTGATCTCAAATCAATCTTCGAGTATACAGAAGATCCCTGTAACTGATCAAATAGATCATCGATGCGAGGCAACGGATACTTGTTCTTCACTGTCGCCTTGTTCAACTGTCGGTAATCAATACACAGTCGCATCGAACCATCTTTCTTTCGAACGAAAAGCACCGGAGCACCCCAAGGAGACACTCTTGGTCTAATGTATCCCTTGGACAAAAGATCTTCCAACTGTGCTTTCAGCTCTTTCAATTCTATCGGTGCCATCCTATACGGAGCTCCCGAAATAGGAACAGAACCGGGCATAAGATCTATGCTGAAATCAACCTCTCGAGCTGGAGGTAACCCTGGAATCTCATCTGGGAACACATCTGCAAACTCGCAAACCACTGGCAGATCTGCCAATGCTGGGCTCGACTTCAGTAGATCTACTGAATATACGAGAAAGCCCTCTGCTCCTCTCTGAAGCAATCTACTCATAGTCAGAGCAGATACTAAGGGAATCCGAGATCTGGAACCCTTGCCGTAGAATTTCCACTCATCTGTCATGTCGGGTCTGAATCTGACAATCTTGTGGAAACAGTCTACAGTGGCCCTGTACTTGGTCAACATGTCTATACCAACTATACAATCAAAATCAGCTAAACCAAGTACTACACAATCAAGATCGATCTCATGCCCTTCAAACTGAAGCATACAGTGTCTAACAGTAGTCACAGATATCAAACCACTTCCCAACGGAGAAGCTATAGACACTACCGTAGACATCGACTCAACAGGCAATGAATGTCTCAATGCAAAATGTTCAGCTATGAATGTATGAGATGCACCTGTGTCAATCAACACATATGCAGGATAACCGCAAAGAAAACAGTTACCTGCAATGACGTCATCTGGCGCCTCCTGCGCCTGCTCCTCTGTCAGGGCAAACACCCTAGCCTGCTGTCGGGGAGGCTGACTCACTGTTTGACTACCTCCTGGTCTTTGCTGGGTCTGTGTAGATGGTGGCTGGAAGGAGTGTACAGAGGATGCCTGTCTCTCCATCTGTGGCGCTGGTGCGGATGACCCTGCACTCTGGAATCGTGGTGCACCTCTCTGGGGACAAACTCTAGCGAAGTGTCCTTGTTGCCTACAGATGTTGCAGCGTCCCATAACTCCTTGACACTGCTCCGTCGCATGTCGTCCTCCACACGAGCTACAATATACGCCACTGTAATCTGAACCCTGACCTCTCTGTCAAGATCCACTCGAACTCGATGAACTACTCCCGGACTTCTTAAACTGCTTGCCCTTAGCCTTCAAAAATTCCTTCTTGCCACTACCACTAGCTCCACTGTCAAAACGAGGAGGAGGTGGTGGAAACTGTACGGTCGTGGACTGTGGCGGTCTCTGCCCCTGAACACCGTAAGAAGCGCCTCGCTGCCTGATCAAGCCAGCCTCTGCTCCCTTAGCTCTGTTCAGTGCCTCTGAAAAAGTATTAGGCCGTCCCGTGTTCACCAAAGTAAAAACATCGGGGTTCAGCCCGTTGATGAACTGATCAGCCACTGCCTCGTCGTTCCCTGCTACATGCGGTGCAAATCGAAGCAACGCAGAAAATTTAGCCACATACTCCTCGATGTTCCACTGTCCCTGCCTTATATTCGCAAATTCAGCTCCTTTATCTTTTCGGTAGGAAACGGGGAAGAAGCGCTGATAGAACTCATCTTTGAAGACTTTCCACGTGATGTCAATGCCTCGGTGCTCCAAGGCTCTCTTCGTAGTCAACCACCAGCTCTTGGCAACCTCCTGCATCTGATGCCCTATCAGTTTCACACGTCGCTCATCAGTATATGCCAAAGACTCAAACAACATCTCGATATCATCAAGCCAGCTCTCGCACTCTACTGCACTCTCTGTGCCCTTCAAGGTAGGCGGATGGAAAGACTGAAATCTCTTCAATAAGGTCTCCATCGGCGTAGCGGTGACATCCATCTGTGCACCTGATGTGCTACCCTGCTCTGGCTGTGGTATACGTCTAGGCGGCATAAATCTGATTATAACACTGATTAGTATACAATCAATATCATCTGTCTCAGCCCTCCTCTGATCATAACCTCTGATCGAGAATCGGTTCTGATTCAGGCTTTATATGCTGTAAATCAATTCAGATAACAATACAACATATAATAGAGAAAGCATTAAATCATGCTAGCACTTCAAAAGCAAGGAAGATGACTCGATCTACCCCGCTCATTCTATTCTATCTCAGTCTACAGAACCTACTGCTCTGATACCACCTGTTGTGGGGACCCGGGCTCTAACTCAATTCTTTTGGGATTTAATTTGATCTTTGTTCGAAAATGTGGGTCAAAAATTTGCTTTTAACATTAATTCAAATGTATAGTCACAGCATAACATTGTCTTTATAAGAAATAAACAACATACTGTACATACATGTCTGTCTAGTACAACCATACACTAGTGTTTACATACCAACTACAAACATAGGTGATACAAGTCTAAATAGAAACCACTAGAAATCTTCCATGCCCGAGATCTCCACGCTATCATCAACCTATCATCTAGCTCGTGACCCAGATCCTGCCCCACCTGTTGCCATGCACACATACAGACACGACAACAGCCGGATAACTCCGGTGAGAACATATCCCAGTATAAAACATGGATGCATGCAATGTAATAATCATGTACAAGAGCATAGAATATATCAAGTAACATTAATGCAAATCTAAACATGTAGAAGAATACAATTCTTTATTCAACATTTAAATCTTGACTCGACTCATTTCTAATCTAGGGATCCCGTGTGAATAAGACGGTCTGTTACCTACCCAACTACTCGAGGCAACGGTACGTCTTATTCCTAGACTTCGGTCAACTTTGTATCGAAGGTCTACACATAGATTAAATCTACTACCATGCGTCGATACACCGAAACGTCTAGTTTTGGCCAGTCTGCCAATATCTCCTATCTCAGGACTCGAATATAAATCAATAAACAAGGCATTACATAATGAAATGTAATAACAATCTAGTATGTGATTTAGGGAAAACTCGTATCAAATCTGAATCGAGTTGTGCAATCCCGAGACCACATGAATTATACCTTTCTTGTCGCACTGTCTGTGTCGAGATCTTGAAGTCGGAATAACACTCTGTCAAGACTAATCTGAAATGACCATATACAAATGTTCTATATCAAAACACAACTCAAGCAAGTCCTGGAATAATCAATAATCAGTCTCGGTACAAGTTGACGGCATAACGGCGTACTTCTTCGATACCGATAACTCAATTTCAACATATAACAATATCAAAATCTCATCAACATCACAATATCAATGACATAATCCTCTTCAACTCTGAAAATCGATATATTCTTCAAAAATACATGCTGAAAATCGAAAAAATAGCATACTGTGTCCGAAAATCACTCTGACAACGAATATACGATGCTCTATATATCAAGCACACATATTCGCAACAAAATCATGAATTCTCCCAACACACATATATTAAAACATGCTGAACATAACCAAAACTTACATCCTTGAATAGCAAATGATGAGAGGAGTTCAAAACCAAAGTCGTATCTGAAATTGGATGGCTAAATTCTTCAAAATCATAAGTTCAAATCAAAAAGGACATGAAGCTTTCTCCTAAGCATTCTCTCGGCTCTCAGGTTCTGAAATGAAAGAGGAAGGAGACACATATCTATATTGCATGCTCAAGCCCAAGTGTTATTATTTTTCAAATGACACGCACGACCGCAGGTGCGGCATCTCTGGACCGCGGGTGCGCTATGCTTTCGGCAGCCCGTCCATTTTCCGAAATTCTCAGACCGCAGGTGCGGTCATTGCAGGACCGCGGGTGCGGTCGCACCACCGCGGGTGCGGTCTTGCTAGCACCGCGGGTGCGGTCTTGCTTCGCACAAATTCACCAAATTTTCTGTCAATGCACCGCGGGTGCGGTCCTTCCTGTACCGTGGGTGCGGTGTGGCTTCGGCCCAAACCTCACAATTCTGATTTCAATGTCATGCATTCTTACCTTTACAAGTCTAACCTCAATGCCAGTTGATAATTCTCGAGCCTTACAAGTTATGTTACAAACTGAAACTAAATATCCCGTCGGTCAATGACAATCAGTTAAATTGAACAAAACAGTTGCGGAAAATGAACTGACTGAAAGATAGAGTATCTAACTGAAAATAATGACTGAAGTAAAGATAACACAATATGTTTCTGGATGTTCGGAGACTTGAATAACTCCTACGTCACCCCTTCTATCACGAAGATAGGATATCTACTAAAAGACTTTGATCAAATACAAGATACTGCACTGACCCACTTCAGTTTGGACTTATCACTTTGCCAAAACTGAAACTCTTAGTATACAACACTTTTACAGATGGTAACTGATGTTAGCACAACTTAGGAAATCTATCAAAGATTACAATGTGCTATTTAAGCTCGAGAATGTAGCCTTGAATGCTACTGATAAAACTAGTAAGCGAGAGCTTTTGGCGATTGAGTATGAGTAGATATTTTAGCAGCGTAACAGCAAGTAGAATGAGATAGCTAAGATCAGTTGTTGTTTCTTCGGCTGCTATCTTCGATTATTTATAGGCTTCTCTCTCAACGGTAACATTAAAGGATATTTGAATATTCTAACTGTTGATTGCCACGTCGATATACACAGTCGTACACTTCTTTTCTGAAATGCGGCGTTCCACTACCAGTTGCAGGTAGTTGTACTATTTGTCGGTTGTCGCTTTCAACTGATGACGTGTACAGCTGAGAGAACAGCTGGTAAAGAATCAGTTGACGAGAATGAACTTCAGTTGTATCGATCAGTTAACTGAGTTCAGCTGATGATGTGTTCTGTTGACGATCAGTTCAGTTGCTTAGTTCAGTTGGTTCAACTTTTGTCAAATGCCGGAATTAAGTTTCCAACAATTTTCCCTTTTATGGTGTTTGACAAAACTAGAGTAAAATATAACTGAATAACTGAACTCATAGTAGATAAAATAAGATGTAGATTAACTGAATCAACTGAATTAATATTTCTTCAAACAAATACAAGAGAAACTGCTTCTAAGGTTTCTTTTGTTGTTGTTCTAAGATCTCTTTGATTTCTTCCCCCTTTTTGTCAAACAACTCCATTTTGAGAGATAATTTCCAAACGTCAGTTTAAAGGAGCTTGACAGAGGATGAAATATTATCGATGGCAGTAGACATTGTGACTTGTAGCAGATCGATTTTTCTTTAGACAAGTGTCTCCACACTGTCGACTCGTCGGTTAATAGAGTCTTGAGTGGCAGTGAGACTCGAAAATATCCCTCTGTTTTTCTGTATATCTTCAACTGCGAATGACAGAGAGGTAACAACGGTTTGTATGGCGTTCAGTTTTTTTAACTTGAACTGATGAGAATGGTCCAACTTCAGAGTGTGTGACAGTTGAGTATTTTGAATATTTGAAATGGCAGTAAGCATTTGATTCATACTGTCCTGCATATTCTGAACTTCTTCAAAAATAAGATCAAAATCTGATGAAGATGGAGGAGGAGACTGATGAGAGGTTCCTGGTTTCTCTGTAGTTGTGTGTTCAAAAATGACTAAAGCTTGATCAGTTGAGATTGTATCAACAACATTCTGAACTGGAACATCAGTTACAATGATTTCTCCTTGAACTGGAGGCGAAGATGGTGGATCCTGATCAGCAGAGGAGCTCGCTTGATAAATAGCAGATGGTGATGAAACCAAAATTGTGCCTCTAAAGGATGATATATTGAATCAAGGGGCACATCGGTTGGGATAACTAGGTCAGCAGATGAATCTGGCTGAACTGGTTCTTCTAAAGAGATAGTAACCTCTGGAATGATTTGATCAGCAGAGTTTTCAACTTTATTAGAAGTGGGTTCACTTATCTAGGATTCTTGCACCACTGCTTGAATGATCTCATCAATGTGTGCGAAAGAAAGCTCGGCTTCCGTGTACATTAGCTGTTCAGAAGGAGAAGATTGAGGCATATCCTGAACTGGCTCTTCAGTTGGAACAAGAACCTGTTCAGAGGATGGTTTTTGCTGCTCAGAAGACGGTTCTTCAATTATTTCCTCTTCATCATTATCTGAATCGCCTTGATGAAGAACTAATTCTTGATCTGTTTCCCAAAATTTTATCTGAGATTGTAACCCAAACAAATCATTATCAAGCTGAGTAATTACTGCTTGATCAGCATACGCAGTAGGATTTGTTGGAATGTAGTTAGCCTTCAGCTTATTAAGAAATTGTGTTAACTTCTTTGCTCTCATATGATCAAACAAATAAGTTTTTCTTTCCATAGCCTGAGCAATTGTGGCAGCTTTCACCGTTCTTAGAACAAATGCTTCCAATTTGATGAAGGTGTTCAGCAGTGATTTCTTCTTCAGTTGCTTGGCAAAAACTTGTGTACGAAAAGCTGTCCAAGCATCATAGGGCTGAATTTTTGAAGCTGCAAAACTATTAACCTTTGCCCAAACAAGGTCAATATGTGTCTGAATGACATTGGAAGGTCTGGGCTCTTCAATCAGCTTACCCTTGCCTTTATCAGTACTCAGAATGTGAGGGATTTCCAATCCTGTTCGAGTTGATTCCACCAGCCCTATAAATTTTATACCTTTGGGTCGAGCAGGTTCTACACTAGTAGGGCGAGTGATCTAGATCAGAGGAGCTTTGGTCCTAATTGATTCCTTTTTGGCACCAACTAAAGCTTCTGGTGGAATGATCTTCAGAGGGACTGCTTCTATAGCCTGCTGAACACCTGAAGAAATTGGCTTGTCAGAAGGAATGGATTCATCTGTAGTTGTTGATTTAACCCTTTGGGTTCGTGGCTTCTTGGCAATTTGTGGGGATGGAGTTTTCTCTGTATCAGATGCACTCAAAACTAATTTTCTCTTTGCTACCTTCAGTTGGGCCAATGTCTTGGCCTTCTTTATTGATTTTGGGGCCGCTTGATGAGTCCCAATCTCCTGTTTGATCTCGACAAACTGAGCAGGAGAAATGTCCAATTTGGTCTTGAGTGGCTGAGTGTTCTTCGCATTGAAGACTTTGAATTTTGATGATCTTTCTGAATCATCAGCCACTACCCTTTATTTTCAGCAGATAGCTGAGTTGCACTGCAAAACCCTTGGACTGTTTGGAAGACAGAAATATATTCTTCAAAATATTGAATGTAAGATGTTTCCAGTTGAATTTTTGCTCAGCCATAATGATTGAAATGGCTTGAAATTTCTCCAACGTGAGTGCAGCAAAAGATCCAGCCTTCGCCAAAAGCTCTTTGGCAACTACATCAACAAGTAACTGAATCTCATACTTCAGCTCCTTCTTTGGATCGGAAACTTTGATTTTCATCAGCAGAGAGTGCGGATTGCATTTCTTCAATATCAGAAGCTTTAACATCCGATAGGTGTGCCAATCCATCAGAAGGTAAAGAAAATAATTTTCCAAAGGAGTCTTCAGTGATGGTCAGCAACTGACCATTTACAGTAGAAAATATGTTTCAATCAGAGTTGACCATACCAGTGGAATAGAGTTCTTGAAGCTCTTTGGAGTAGATTTTTTGGGATGATTTTCCCAAGAATGTCCTTAATCTAGCAGTTTCCAGTTTTTGAAAAACTTTCTTGACAACAATATCACCGAAGGACAGAATTGATCCGAAATTGATAGCCATTGCATTTAGCATATAAACGGGAGTTTGAGTTGCCATTTTGAACTGATTGAATTCCTGAAAAGAAATTGAAGGATGAAATTTGTTCTTGCTCTCAAAGGTTTGTGGATAAACGTAAGGTAAAACTGAAATGGAGCGGGGAATGGTACATATGTACGTTGTTATTCAAATTCTGGACACGTGTCAGTCCATAGAAATTCTGAATTACAACGTGTGTACGTGAGCTGTAAGCGTGTGTAATTTAACGGTTCAAAAAGTGTCCACGTTTCTACTAATCATTTGCTAAAGGATAGCATTTAAAGCTTGAAGAACAGTCACGTCTCTTGATTTGGAATATAATATGATTAATTAGTTAACTTATATGAGAAGATTAGTGAAATATTCAATTGAACGATCAGTTGTAACATTGTGTCCTTTCAGTTGAGAATTTACTAACAATTGTCTTCTCAGTTAACCTCTTAAAACCATTATTCCCCCTTAATTAGTGCATAAAATAATTAAAGCGAATAAATAAATATCAGATATATTATTTGTTGCTGAAACGTTGATGACCCTTCGGCTTCCTTGATAGTCTGCTATAAATGGAAATAACATTGTTAGTTCCAGTCATATTGGTGAAAGAAAGAGAAAATATACAAGACAAAAAAATGGCAGATGCGAGTTGCTCAAGTGTTTCGCCATTTTCTTTGGAAGCTAGAAAGGCGGCTATCGAAGATGAAGTCTTCTACAATAGTCTTACTTACTGGGAAAAGTTACAGGAGCTTGAGTTCCTGTATAACTCTGGAGAGGCTACCACTCCCAGACTGGTGGAACAGTTGGCAGAAGTGCGGGAGCGCTTGAATATAGCTGTGTGGGTGGACGTCTTTCAAGATGGTCATATCTATCAGCTGATGCTCCAAAAGGAACTGGAGATTCTTAATCGCATAGCTTCTTCTCACAGCTTTTGTAAGACGTCTTCCTCGGCTCTATCATTCTGGTTGAGAATGTGGATAGACGATGTAGAGGAGAAATATGACAATGTAATCCAAGCGAATATTTATCGTTGAGTGAAATATTTATTTTGATGTAACTTTGTTTTTCTTTCATCAGTTGAAAGTCATATGAATAAACAACTAACTGAAGAATCAGTAAGTGACAGTAAAGCTGAAAGATGAATTAAGAATCAAAACAACAATAACAACATATTAGGATAAATCAATTAATCCAAGTATATTGCGAAAATGAGAAAACTTAGTCTCAGCCAGTGGTTTGATGAAGATATCCTCTGCTTGCTGCTCAGTTGAGACATATTCCAGTCTGATGTCCTTCTTCAGGGCATGATCTCTGATGAAGTGATGTCTGACATCTATGTGCTTGGTTCTGGAGTGAAGAACTGTATTATAGGTGATAGCAATTGTACTTGTATTATCACAAAATATTGGCGATTTTTTAGCATCAATTCCATAATCTCTCGGTTGTTGCTGAATCCAGAGCAGTTGAGCACAGCAGCTTCCAGCAGCAAGATATTCTTCTTAAGTTGTGGAAGTTGCTATGGATGTTTGCTTCTTGCTGAACCAGGAGATCAGTCTGTCCCCTAGAAACTGACATGATCCACTAGTACTTTTACGATCAAGCTTACATCCTGCATAATCTGCATCTGAATATCCAAAAAAATTGAAAGATGAATCATTAGAATACCATAACCCAACATTTTGTGTGCCCTTAAGATATTTCAAAATACGCTTGGCAGCTGCAAAGTGTGATTGCATAGGATTTGCTTGAAATCTATCACACATGCATACAGCAAATACAATATCAGGACGACTAGCAGTTAGGTACAATAATGAACCTATTAAACCTTTGTAAAGTGTCTTATCAACTGATATTCCCCCTTGATCAGTGTCCAATTTTACTGATGAGCTCATGGGAGTACTTGCAGCTGAACACGATTCCATTCCAAACTTCTTCAGTAGTTCCTTCGTGTATTTAGTTTGACTAACGAAGGTACCCGACTCCAGTTGCTTCACTTGTAATCCAAGAAAGAATGTCAGTTCACCCATGAAGAAACGCACCCGCGGGTGCGGTCCAACCATGAGTGCAGTCCAACCATGAGTGCAGGTGCGGTAATGCCAAGAAGAAACGGACCCGCACTTGCGGGCCAAGAAGAAACGCACCCGCAGTTGATGGCCAGTAGGTTGGAGAATTTGGTACGAACAAACACCGCACCAGCAGTACAGAAGTGACCGCACCCGCGGTCAACTTTTCTAAATTTTTGGATGGCATGCCGAAGGTTGAGCGCACCCGCGGTCTAAGAAACAGCGCAACCGCGGTGATACATGTTTGCTGAAAAAGAAGCCACTTGCCCTTGCCATGCATATATGTTGTATGTGTCTTCATTTCCTTTCATTCCAGCAGCTGATAACCGAGAGAACCCCATGAAAGTTCCGCAAGTTCCTTCAAGCTTAACTTGTTAGTTTTGCAAGATTCGATTACCCGAATTTAATTCCTAGTTCAAATTTGTGCTCCTCTCAGTAAGGGCTACAAGGGGATGTAAGTTTGGTTATGTTTCAGCAGGTTTTGAAGTTTACATGTTGGGGAAATTCTAATATGCTTGTAGTTATATGTGTTTGAGATCTTGGACATCGTAGAAACGTAAACGGATCGAGAAAATGATAACATATGACAATGTATGATTTTTGGCATATATAGTGATTGAGAATATGCAGATTTCAGTATTGGGGATTAATATTAATGAGGATTATGTTGATTTCTATTGATTGATGTTATTTGAGTTAATCGGTATCGAGAAACTACACCGTTATGCCGTCGAAATGTACCAAGATAAGATTATTGATTCGTACATGCATTGATTTGAGTTAGAGATTGATAGAATGCATCTTCAATTGTTATTTCACACTTGATATTTGTTAGAGTAGGTGCCCGTCGAGCCAAGTGTTGGCCGAGTGTTCACGATGAAACTCTATTTATAAACGATCTTTATTTTAATAATATTTGAATTTATTATATTGGCGCATCTTTATCTGTATACCCATGCTAGTTGCATAGATAAAGTCCTTGAATATACAAATAGTAGAAAGAATATGAGATGCTCATATGATGAGTATCATGAAACTCATATTTGGAATACTGTATATTCTAAACGGTTCCTAGTCGATTCAGCCGCCACTAAGAAGGATATAGGCCGCTCGAGTTAGAGACTAGTATCTGCGATGTGAGTACCATGTTTCATTGGTAGGGGACATTATGATGTCCGAACAAGCAGATAGGTGCTCCTTGTAGAGTGCACTGAACAACCCTCCATAAAAGGACTTTCCAAGTGGTTCTCACTTATCGATTGGAATAGTCCTAGTTTATGGTTGTACACCATTAGTCCTTATGACCCGGGACAACATTGAGACTCTATGTGCTAGAATTACACTTTGGCTTGTTTACCGACTCTCATGGGGTCATCAGGTGGCAAGGTTGGGTGTTCTGTCGAAACGTATAGGAGTCGATGCATTGTAGTCGGGGATTCACCGCTTACCTTCGGGTATGGATATCCTATGTGTTCTCATGTGTATATAGATTGAAATCTCTGATCAGAGTATGGTGGTAATTATGAAAGGGGTTTCATAGATTACACCATCGATGCAACTACAACATGACACATAGTATCGATTCATTGACAACTCTCGATAAACCAATGGTTGTCGAATCGGTCGGGATATATGAGTTGAAGGGACCGTACTGTACGCTAACCATAATTGAATGGTTCTTGCAGGCACTATCATTTGATACCTAGGGAATCAAGCAAGCGATGTTGCTAGGCGTTTAACATGATTCGTTGGGTGCTATCAGACTTGAGTTCTGACGTTCTTGTTATCAAAGAGTTGATAAGTAAGAATGGAGCAATTGGGGTATGCTCATATAAGGACATGTTTAGTCCGAATCACATGGAGATGTGAACCCACGGCTAGTTGTATCAATGAACCATTGAGGGCCACACAAGTGCTGGCTTTCTAGATCCCGTTGAGAAGTAAAAAAATAGTTCAATGTGTTGAACGACTTATAAATGAGTTTATAAGTGTAAGAAAAAATAGAAGTATGACTTCTATAAGAGAAATGTAAATTTTAATTTATGGAAGTGTTCCTAAATTAAAAGTTGGCCAATTGAATAATGTATTTGAAAATTGTGATTTACATAAACATTATTATGGACTAAATTAAATTAATTCAAGTGTTGAATTAATTAAACACTAGTGGACCTAGTAGAGTCCAAATAATTAAATTAATTCAAGTGTTGAATTAATTAAATTATATTGAGTCTTGTAGAGCTCAATTTAATTTAATTATTTAACTAGTGGGACTTGGGTAAATTCAAGTAATGTTTAATTAGTCTCAAATATGTTTGAGATAATTAAATTTAGTCCATGGTTTTTATTTTGATAATAAAGCATATAATATGCATGCATGGGAGGTGAAGGGTTGGAGACAACTTTTGCAACTATCAAGGCTTGGCATGCTACTTTTGTCTCTACTTTTTGCAAGTCCAAGACAAGTCTCCCTTCCCCCATTCTAGACATGCAATGGCCGAAATTCTCACCACAATTCTCTCAAGTTTTCTCTCAATTTTTCTCTTCAAGTGTTGAGGAAGAAAAATACTTCTCCTTGAAAAATCCTTTTATTTTTATAGTGCAAAATAAAAGGGGTTCTAGTTTGCTAGTGGTGGGCCTAATTTTGAAGGAAAGATTCAAGAACAAGGTGAAGCTTGTAGATTGTCTTGCCATCAAGAGCTTAGTTGTATATCAACTAAGTTGGATCCATCATCAACCTCAAGAGGTTGATAGGTAACTATTTTTAAACACACTATGAATGTCATTTTGGTGTTTTATTGTATTTCCTACACAAATCTATGGTGGCCGAAATATATATGCTAAAATCGAATTTTTTTGTGCTTCCGTTGCGTTTCCGGCCACCGTAACCGATCCCCTTTCAAGTGGTATCCGAGCTATGGTTACGTTTTTGTGTATCAAATACAAGATATTATGTTGAGATCGATTTCTAACCGCATGAGTGTATTTTTTGCAACAAAATACCAAGGCCTTTTTGGGGACATTTCGGGCAGCATGTT
Organism: Primulina eburnea; assembly: GCF_022965805.1. NCBI lineage: Eukaryota > Viridiplantae > Streptophyta > Magnoliopsida > Lamiales > Gesneriaceae > Primulina > Primulina eburnea. Next base: position 37,131,763 of record NC_133101.1, on the reverse strand, counting down.
GCTGCCCGTGTCGGGCAGCTCGGGCTGCCCAAGGGGCTGCCCGTTTTGGGCAGCAAGGGCAGCCCGAGGGGCTGCCCGAACGCCCCTCTTTTAAAAATAAAAAAAAAATTTTGGTTGTTACCGGAATCCGGCGACGGAGCTCCGGCGACGGCGATGACGACTAGGGTTTTCCAAAAGTGTTTTGGATTAGTGTCATGGGCCTTGAGTTGTTGAGCCATTGGATGGCTAACATGTTTGTGATTTTAAATGGGCCAAAATATTTTTGGTGAAAAATAATTTTTTGAGCCCTTAAGTTTAAAATTACAAAAGTTGCAAATATTTTCTCATGAAATAAATATTTTAAGTTGGACTTTAAATATTTATAGTAAATGGTGATTTACAAGAAATTCGGTTATAAATAAATTAATTTGAAAGTAGACAAAGGTGTTTGTATACTTTGTTAATTTAGTTTATAATCGTGGCGGTTAGTGATTGGATCAAGATATATAATATTGGATCAATTAATTATTGTGATAATTAATTGATGGTGTATGATATGTGATATTATGCATGAAGGATGATCAAAAGCCCAAGCCTAATTTGCTAGGTGTATGCTAGGATATTTTGTGTTGAATGATTGTAATAATTACTAATTCATAAAGTGGGCTTGGTTTATGGCCCGTTCCCACCCCATGAGATGTATCCCTATTTGCCATGGATATTTATTTGTAAATATTAGTATAGTGGATGATCAAGATTGGAAGATGGTGGCCATGATGATTATGAAGATCGAAGACATGTAAATATTGGAAGCTTATGTAATAGTTGCATTTGCATCCCGTGCATTTCCCTAGGATTGGACCTAGGCCCGTGTTTAGCTCACACGGTCCGTTAGTATTGGGGCGATTGATCATCCTTGTTTGTTTACTGTTTATAATATATGCATGATGTGTTATAAATAATGAGTATGTGCGTTATTATTATGATAATAACAAAGTTGCATGAATCCGGCAAACATACGATCAAACATGGAGAGCTTTTAAATAAAATTAATGATGAGACCTTTCAAAATTAAAAACCCTCATTTTGTTTAAGATTCAAAATTAATATCAAGCCCGAAAAGAGGAATTATAAATTTGTTTATAATTTCCTTGTCTTCCATCGACAATGGGTGCATGATGAACGCTACCCGTACTCGGGGCTCGGCTCATATTATTGGGGGAGCTTTGGGTGCCGGAAAGCTGTGACATCCATTGACATGGTGATGTGAAATACGTGGAACTCCGATAATTTCGGCTCATATTATTGGGGGAACTCATGGCGACCGTCCATTAAGGTTCAACATCGATGGGTAAGGCTTGACACGTGAAGATGAACGACGTCATATTATTGGGTCCTAATCAAACGTGAGACAAAAGTTTACGTAGAGGGTTGCATTGTGATGCAATTGGAAACTACCTTTTAGGAATTGTGATTGGCTGATATTATTCGAGATCATGATTCGCTAATTGGACCTTACGTACCTACTGAGGAAAGGAGTTTCCCGTTTTCACTAGAGGGTAGTGAAAGATGTCAAAACAGTGGGAGTAAACATTTATAAAGTTAAAGTCCATACTTTATATCTTACTAAATATTTTAAAACAGTCATTAACATTTATCTGTTTTTACTTTTCAGTACTATTTGACAATGTCTTCAATTCGCAATCCGCTTTCTGCCATACTCGAAAAACATGTGTTAACCGGACCTAACTACCTCAGTTGGCTAAGAAATCTGAAAATCGTCTTGAACTCGGAAAAGATTGCATATACACTGACTGAGTCGCCCCCTGATAAGGCTCCGACTGACTGCACTCCTGAGGAATTGCAGACCTACAAGGATTGGTGTGACCATGACTTGAAGGCCAAGTGTTATATGCAGGCTTCTATGAATGATGAGCTGCAGATGCGTTTTGAGGGTGCAAAGAGTGCTGCTGACATTCATTTGCACCTCAAGGAGCTCCTTGGTGAGCAGACTCGGCCTCTTAGGCATGCTACCGTCAAGGAGCTAATCACTTTGCGCATGCGAGATGGGGCCTCGGTCCATGAGCAAGGCCTAAAGTTGATTGGACTCGTGGACAAGCTTGTTGGCATGGATTTGATGTTGCCTTCGGAGTTGACCACTGACGTGTTGCTGTTATCGCTGCCTAGCTCGTTTGATCCTTTGTGGTGAATTTCAATATGAACAAGATGGAACCGACCCTTGAAGAGTTGGTGAACATGCTTGTAACTTTTGAATCCACCATCAAGAAAGAGAAGTCAGTTCTTTATGTGGGTTCTTCATCTGGTACGAAGACCGATCCACGTGGGAAGAGGAAGAAGCGTTCTTTCCAACGTCCCAAGAAGAACGTGCCCTTGAAGAGGCAAGCTCCGAGTCCCGTTGTGGTAGCTACACCAGATAAAGTTAACAAGACTGTTGATGTTTGTCATCACTGCAAGAAGCCTGGACATTGGAGGCGTAATTGCAAGGAATATCTTGCCCAGAAGGGTTCTGGAAAGGGTATGTTCTATATTGAAGTAAACATTTCAATTAACTCTACTTCTTGGGTATTGGATACCGGCTGTGGCTCACATCTCTGTAATGATTTGCAGGTGATGGGAAGAAGTAGGAGGTTCCGGGAAGGTGAGACCTTCTTGAGGATGGGCAATGGAGCAAGAGTTGCTGCCAAGGCTGTAGGAGATGTTTACTTGCATTTGAACAATGATTTTAAGTTTGTTTTGAGAGATGTTTTGTTTGTACCAGATTTGGTGAAAAACATTATTTCCATTTCTATGTTGGACAAAGATGGATTTTCTTGTTTATTTAGCAAAGGTGTTTGCAACATTTACAAGAACGAATGTTTAATTGGTACCGGAGAACTTGAAAACGATCTCTACACCTTAAAATTGAAAGATATTCCACTTAACAATGTCCAAGCTGTAACAACAACAAACAAACGCAAACAAGATACTCTAAATTCGGCACAATTATGGCATGCTCGATTAGGACATATTTCCCTAAGAAGGATGAACAAGCTAGTGGGAGTGGGCATGTTTAATATGTCTGATATTAATGCTCTCACGACTTGTGAATACTGTCTGAAAGGAAAGATGACCAAGATTCCCTTTAAGGGCCATGTGGAGCGAGCCAAAGGGTTATTGGATTTGATCCATACCGATGTGTGCGGTCCGCTTAGCATCACTACTAAGCATGGACATGCCTACTTCATCACCTTTACCGATGACTTTTCGAGGTATGGGTATGTGTATTTGATGAAATACAAGTCTGAAGCCTTTGAAAGGTCAAAGAATTCAGAAGTGAAGTAGAGAAGCAATTGGGACGAAGCATCAAGACACTTCGATCGGATCGAGGTGGTGAGTACTTGAGTGCCGAGTTCCAAGAGTATCTTAGGGAGAATGGGATTCTCTCACAGTGGACTCCGCCTGCTACACCACAGTTGAATGGTGTTTCGGAGCGTCGTAACCGGACTTTGATGGACATGGTTCGGTCTATGATGGGGTTCACGGAGTTGCCGCCATCATTTTGGGGATATGCGCTTGAGACAGCGGCACTGTTGTTGAACAATGTCCATTCAAAAGCAGTTGACAAGACTCCATATGAGATATGGATGGGAAAGCCACCCAAATATTCTTATCTTAGAATATGGGGGTGCCCTGCTTATGTGAAGCAGGTAGTGGGAGATAAATTGGATAGTCGATCCATTTTATGTTACTTTGTGGGATATCCAAAGAATTCGGTTGGATACTAATTCTATCATCCCCAAGAAACAAAAGTGTTTGTTTCTAGGAATGCAACCTTTTTGGAAAAGGAATTTCTATTGGATAGAAAAGGGAGATGATGGAAGTCGAAGAAGTTCGAGAGACACCCACAATTATAGAACCCATACCCGAAGAGCCAAGAGAGGAGATACAAGCTCCTAGAAGATCCGAGAGAGTCTCGAGACCACCTATGAGGTATGGTTTGCTTCTTGAAGAGGGCCATGATGAGCCTAACCATGGATGTGATCCAAGGACCTTCAAGGAAGCGTTATCTGATGCCGATTCATCCAAATGGCTTGAAGCTATGGAATCTGAGATGAATTCAATGCATTCGAACCAAGTGTGGAATCTCGGGGATCCACCTGAGGGAATTGTTCCCATAGGGTGCAAATGGATTTACAAGAGGAAACTTGGGGCGGATGGGAAGGTATTGACCTTCAAGGCGCGATTGGTGGCAAAAGGATATACTCAAAGACAAGGAGTTGACTTTGAGGAAACCTTTTCTCCAGTTGCAATGTTCAAGTCCATAAGGATTTTGCTAGCCATAGCTGCATGGTATGACTATGAGATATGGAAGATGGATGTTAAGACAGCCTTTCTTAATGGGGATATTAAGGAAGAGATTTACATGTCTCAACCCGAAGGGTTTACATCTATCGGAAGTGAGCATATGGTATGCAAACTTCAAAGATCTATTTATGGTCTAAAGCAAGCATCTAGGAGTTGGAACCTTAGATTCGATAGTACAATCAAAGAGTTTGATTTTACTAAGAATCCTGAGGAACCCTGTGTGTATAAGAAGGTCAGTGGGAGTGCTGTGACATTTTTGGTGTTGTATGTTGATGACATTCTACTCATTGGGAATGATGTAGAAATGTTGCAATCAACTAAGATATGGTTAGCAAGCAAGTTCTCGATGCAAGACTTGGGTGAAGCATCTTTTGTATTGGGAATACAGATCTATAGAGATAGATCAAAAAGATTGCTTGGTCTCACCCAGTCCACATACATTGATACCATCCTGAAGCGGTTCCGGATGGATGAGTCCAAGAGAGGACATCTACCAATGTGTCATGGCGTGTCCCTATCCAAGTCCATGTCTCCCAAGACTGATGAAGAGATAGCGGCGATGACACGCATTCCATATGAATCTGCAATTGGTAGCATCATGTATGGGATGATATCTACACGTCCTGACGTGGCCTTCGCACTAAGTGTAGTGAGTAGATATCAATCCAACCCTGGTCTTCCACACTGGAAAGCTGTGAAATTGTTCTTGGTCTATGGGGGTGGAGAACTAAAATTGGAAGGCTATACCGACTCTAGCTTCCAAAGCGATATTGATGACTCAAAGTCAACCTCTGGATTCATATTCATGCTCAATGGTGCTGCTGTCTCTTGGAAGAGTTCCAAGCAAGACAGTACAGCGGATTCCACCACTGAGGCAGAATACATTGCTGCATCAGCTGCAGCAAAGGAGGCAGTTTGGATAAGGAATTTCGTCCAAGAGTTGGGCGTCATTCCTAATGGAGTTGCTCCTGTCCCTGTGTTTTGTGACAACACGGGAGCGATTGCTCAAGCAAAGGAGCCGAGGTCTCATCAGAAGTCCAAACACGTATTGAGAAAGTACCACATCCTCAGAGAGATCGTGGAAAGAGGAGATGTCATGATTGACAAAGTCGACTCCGCAGATAATGTTGCTGATCCACTAACTAAGCCTTTACCAGGACCATCATTCGAGAAGCATCGCGAATCAATGGGTCTGAAGTATATGGGTAGTTGGCTCTAGTGCAAGTGGGAGATTGTTAGAGTAGGTGCCCGTCGAGCCAAGTGTTGGCCGAGTGTTCACGATGAAACTTTATGTATAAACGATCTTTATTTTAATAATATTTGAATTTATTATATTGGCGCATCTTTATCTGTATACCCATGCTAGTTGCATAGATAAAGTCCTTGAATATACAAATAGTAGAAAGAATATGAGATGCTCATATGATGAGTATCATGAAACTCATATTTGGAATACTGTATTTTCTAAACGGTTCCTAGTCGATTCAGCCGCCACTAAGAAGGATATAGGCCGCTCGAGTTAGAGACTAGTATCTGGGATGTGAGTACCATGTTTCATTGGTAGGGGACATTGTGATGTCCGAACAAGCAGATAGGTGCTCCTTGTAGAGTGCACTGAACAACCCTCCATAAAAGGACTTTCCAAGTGGTTCTCACTTATCGAGTGGAATAGTCCTAATTTATGGTTGTACACCATTAGTCCTTATGACCCGGGACAACATTGAGACTCTATGTGCTAGAATTACACTTTGGCTTGTTTACTGACTCTCATGGGGTCATCAGGTGGCAAGGTTGGGTGTTCTGTCGAAACGTATAGGAGTCGATGCATTGTAGTCGGGGATTCACCGCTTACCTTCGGGTATGGATATCCTATGTGTTCTCATGTGTATGTAGATTGAAATCTCTGATCAGATTATGGTGGTAATTATGAAAGGGGTTTCATAGATTACACCATCGATGCAACTACAACATGACACATAGTATCGATTCATTGACAACTCTCGATAAACCAATGGTTGTCGAATCAGTCGGGATATATGAGTTGAAGGGACCGTACTGTACGCTAACCATAATTGAATGGTTCTTGCAGGCACTATCATTTGATACCTAGGGAATCATGTAAGCGATGTTGCTAGGCGTTTAACATGATTCGTTGGGTGCTATCAGACTTGAGTTCTGACGTTCTTGTTATCAAAGAGTTGATAAGTAAGAATGGAGCAATTGGGGTATGCTCATATAAGGACATGTTTAGTCCGAATCACATGGAGATGTGAACCCACGGCTAGTTGTATCAATGAACCATTGAGGGCCACACAAGTGATGGCTTTCTAGATCCCGTTGAGAAGTAAAAAAATAGTTCAATGTGTTGAACGACTTATAAATGAGTTTATAAGTGTAAGGAAAAATAGAAGTATGACTTCTATAAGAGAAATGGAAATTTTAATTTATGGAAGTGTTCCTAAATTAAAAGTTGGCCAATTGAATAATGTATTTGAAAATTGTGATTTTCATAAACATTATTATGGACTAAATTAAATTAATTCAAGTGTTGAATTAATTAAACACTAGTGGACCTAGTAGAGTCCAAATAATTAAATTAATTCAAGTGTTGAATTAATTAAATTATATTGAGTCTTGTAGAGCTCAATTTAATTTAATTATTTAACTAGTGGGACTTGGGTAAATTCAAGTAATGTTTAATTAGTCTCAAATATGTTTGAGATAATTAAATTTAGTCCATGGTTTTTATTTTGATAATAAAGCATATAATATGCATGCATGGGAGGTGAAGGGTTGGAGACAACTTTTGCAACTATCAAGGCTTGGCATGCTACTTTTGTCTCTACTTTTTGCAAGTCCAAGACAAGTCTCCCTTCCCCCATTCTAGACATGCAATGGCCGAAATTCTCACCACAATTCTCTCAAGTTTTCTCTCAATTTTTCTCTTCAAGTGTTGAGGAAGAAAAATACTTCTCCTTGAAAAATCCTTTTATTTTTCTAGTGCAAAATAAAAGGGGTTCTAGTTTGCTAGTGGCGGGCCTAATTTTGAAGGAAAGATTCAAGAACAAGGTGAAGCTTGTAGATTGTCTTGCCATCAAGAGCTTAGTTGTATATCAACTAAGTTGGAGCCATCATCAACCTCAAGAGGTTGATAGGTAACTATTTCTAAACACACTATGAATGTCATTTTGGTGTTTTATTGTATTTCCTGCACAAATCTATGGTGGCCGAATTATATATGCTAAAATCTAATTTTTTTGTGCTTCCGTTGCGTTTCCGGCCACCGTAACCGATCCCCTTTCAATATTGATAGATTCGACATTGAGCCTTCAACTACGACAAAGATTGTACGGCAAGAAAGGTATAATTCATGTGAATATAGGAGATATGACTCGAATCAGACTTGGTTGGAGTTTCCCAAAATCACATACTAAAATGTTGTTTATGTTTGATTTCGATTATGCCTTGTTTATAGATTTATATTCAGGCATTGTGATATGAGTCATTGGAAGACTTGCCAAACTAGACGTTTGGTGGTATCGGCGCATAAGAGAAGATCGGCTCCGATTGTATATATCTGATATAGACAGGACCTAAGTCTAGGAATAAGACGTACCGTTACCCCAATTGGGAGGGTAGGTGACAGACAGTGACGTCTTATTCACACCGGGATCCCTAGAGTTAGAGTTGAGTCGAGTCAAGATATGATTTGATTGAGTTGCATGCTTATATTGACTTGGTTTACTAGATTATGGAACCTTTTGCAATTACTTTTCTTCATGATAATAGCATGTTCATGATTTATGATTGTGTATACATGTTTTATACTGGGATTCGTTCTCACCGGAGTTTCCGGCTGTTGTTGTGTCTGTATGTGTGCATGGCAACAGGTGGGACATGATCTGGGTTTCGACGAGGATGAGAGATTGATAGAGTGGTGATCACGGGCATGGAAGAAGAACTAGTGGTCTAGATGTTTGGACATTGTTAATACTAGTTTCTATATATAAATGTTGAAACAAGACATGTTTGTATTTATGTTTGTTGAAATAAAATAGAGACATCTTGCTTTATTTATACATTTGATTTAATGTTAAAAGCAAAATTTTTACCCACATTTCCTAGAAAAGATCCAATAAATCCCAAAAGAATGAGTTAGAGTTCGGGTCCCCACAACAGGTGGTATCAGAGCAGTAGGTTCTGTAGACTGAGATAGAATAGAATGAGCAAGGTAGATCGAGTCATCTTCCTTGCTTTTGTTGTTCTAGCATGATTTATTGCTTTCCCTATTATATGCTGTAATCAACTCATATAGTTCTCAAGCCTGAATCAGAACCGATTCTAGATCAGAAGTATATGATCAGAGAAGGGCTGAGACAGATTGTATAGATTGTATACTAATCAGTTGGATAATCAGATATGCCGCCTAGAAGAATACCACAACCAGTTGCAGGTCAAGTGCCAGAACATGGTAGTACGTCAGGTACTCAGATGGATGTGACCGCTACACCTATGGAGGTTATTGAAGAGGTTTCAGTCATTCAATCCCCCGACTTTGAAGGGCACGGAGACTGCAGTGGATTGTGAGAGCTGGCTAGATGATATAGAGATGCTATTTGAATCTCTTGCTTATACAGATGAACGAAGAGTGAAGTTGATTGAGCATCAGTTGCAGGAAGTGGCAAAGAGTTGGTGGCTTACCACGAAAAGAGCATTGGAGCATCAAGGGATCGATATTACATGGAAGGTATTCAAAGATGAATTTTATCAGCATTTCTTTCCAGTCTCCTATCGAAAAGACAAAGGAGAAGAATTTGCCAACTTGAGACAGGGGCAGTTGAACATAGATGAGTATGTTGCCAAGTTTTCTTCCTTTCTCATATTTGCGCAACACGTGGCAGGAAATGATGAAGCGGTTGCTGATCAATTCATTAATGGTTTGAACCCGGATATTTTTACTTTAGTGAACATGGTGCGACCCAACACTTCTTCTGATCCACTGAATAGAGAGAAAAGAGCAGAGGCTGGCTTGATTAGGCAGCGAGGAGCTTCCTATAGTGTTCAAAGTCAGAGACAGCCACAGCCCGCTGCACAGTTTCCATCACTTCCTCCTCGATTTTATAGTGGAAGCAGTAGTAGTGGCAAGAAAGATTCTTTGAAAGCTAGAGGCAAGCAGTTCAAGAGATCAGGGAGCAGTTCGTCGAGCTCCAGTGGGTCACGACAGAGAGGTCCTGGCCAGAGTTCAGAGTATACAGGTTTTTATTGCAGTTCTTGTGGAGGCAGGCATGCTACTGAAAAGTGTCAGGAAATCTTGGGCCGATGCAATATTTGTAGACAGCAGGGACACTTTGCAAGAGTATGTCCACAGAGGGGTGCACAGCAAGCCCAGAGTATTGGGGCATCTGGTTCATTATCTCAACCGGAGCGGCAAGCATCATCTGTTCATTCCTTTCATCTGCCACCTGCACAGACCCAGTCCCTGAGCCAGAGGTAGCCAGACAGTAAGCCAACCTCCCAGACAGTAGGCTCGAGTGTTTGCACTGACAGAGGAGCAGGCCCGGGATGCGCCAGACGATGTGATTGCAGATAACTGTTTTCTTTGCGGTTATCCTGCAAATGTGTTGATAGACATAGGTGCATCCCATACATTCATTTCTAAGCATTTTGCATTGACACATGCATTGCCTGTCGAGTCATTGTCTACTGTAGTGTCTATTTCTTCTCCGTTGGGAAGTAGTCTGATATCTGTGACTTCAGTTAGACATTGCATACTATAGTTTGAGGGTCACGAGATTGACTTAGATTTCATAGTGCTTGGTTTAGCTGATTTTGAATGTATAGTGTGTATCGATATGTTAACCAAGTACAGAGCCACCGTAGACTGTTTTCACAAGATTGTCAGATACAGACCAGAAATGACAGAAAAATGGAAATTCTATGGTATGGGTTCCAGATCTCGGATTCCCTTAGTGTCTGCTTTGACTATGAGTAGATTATTGAAGAAAAGAGCAGAGGGGTTCCTTGTATATTTAGTAGATATACTGAAATCGAGCCCTACTTTGGCAGATCTGCCAGTAGTGTGTGAGTTTGCTGATGTATTTCCAAATGAGATCCCAGGGTTACCGCCAGCCTGAGAGATAGATTTCAGCATAGATCTTGTTCCAGGTTCTGTTCCTATATCTCGAGCTCCGTATAGGATGGCGTCGATAGAGTTGAAAGAATTGAAAGCACAGTCAGAAGATCTTCTGACCAAGGGATACATTAGAACGAGTGTGTCTTCTTGGGGCGCTCCAATACTTTTTGTACGAAAGAAAGACGGTTCGATGAGATTGTGTATCAACTACCGGCAATTGAACAAGGCGACGGTAAAGAACAAATATCCATTGCCTCGTATCGATGATTTATTTGATCAGTTGCAGGGATCCTCTGTTTATTCCAAGATCGATTTGAGATCTGGATATCACCAGCTGAGAGTTAGAGATGTTGACATACCGAAGATAGCATTCTGAACCAGGTATGGACATTATGAGTTTGTTGTCATGCCTTTTGGTTTAATGAATGCTCCAGCGGTGTTTATGGGGCTGATGAACCGCATTTTTCAGAGGTATCTAGATGAGTTTGTGATTATTTTTATAGTTGACATTTTGGTTTATTCCAAGAGTAGAACTGAGCATGTCGATCATTTGAGAACTGTATTGCAGACGTTGAGAAATGAGAGACTGTATGCCAAACTGTCCTAGTGTGAGTTCTGGTTGAAAAACGTTGTCTTCTTGGGTCATATCATATCTGGAGACGGTATTTCTGTGGATCTGAGTAAAGTTGAAGCTATGATCAGTTGGCCGAGACCGACTTCTGTGCCTGAGATACGCAGTTTCATGGGTTTAGCAGGGTACTATCGACGATTCATCAAAGATTTTTCCAATATTGCGAGGCTGATTACCCAATTGACACAGAAGAATGCTCCGTTTGTATGGTCTGAGGATTGTGAGTCTAGCTTCCTAGAGTTGAAGAAGAGGCTGACCAGTGCACTTGTCTTGATGATTCCTTCAGGTACTGGTGATTTCGTTGTTTATTGTGATGCATCTCACAGAGGGCTAGGATGTGTTCTTATGTAGCGAGGACATGTGATCGCATATGCCTCTAGACAGCTGAAGCCACACGAGACCCGATATCCAATTCATGATCTTGAATTGGCAGCTATTGTATTTGCACTAAAGATCTGGCGTCATTATCTGTATGGCGAGAAATTTGAGATCTATTCTGATCACAAGAGTCTGAAATACCTGTTTTCGCAGTCAAAGTTGAACATGAGACAGCGTAGATGGCTTGATCTATTGGAAGATTTCGATTGTGAGATCAAGTACTATCCAGGAAAGTCAAATGCAGCAGCAGATGCCTTGAGTCGAAAGGTATGTTCTTTATCCATATCGACGATAGGTGTTCCGAATTTAGTTGAAGATTGTTGTTTGTCTGGATTGACATTTGATAGAGATAGTAGACCGCTACGACTTGCTTCGATTCAAGTTGAGCCAGATTTGATTATGAGAATCAAGGAAGCCCAAAGAACTGATCAAAATGTGCAGAAGTAGATTGATATGGTCAGATCAGGACATCAGTCAGAGTATCAGGTACATGATTATGTTTTTTATATGAATAGCCGTATTGTAGTGCCAGACGTTCTAGAATTGAAACAACAGATTATGTCAGAAGCGCACTGTAGTCGGTTTAGTATTCATCCTTGTGGCAGAAAGATGTACAATGATTTGAAGACACAGTTCTGGTGGAAACAGATGAAGTCAGATATTGCCAAATTTGTGTCTAAGTGCTTGAATTGCCAATAGGTGAAGGCCGAGAGAAAGAAGCCTGGAGGTCTACTTCAGAGTTTGTCTATTCCTGAATGGAAATGGGATCAAATTTCCATGGATTTCGTGACGAAATTACCTCGATCATCCTGATTCTGTGATGCGATTTTGGTTATTATTGAAAGATTAACCAAATCAGCGTGTTTTATTCCACACAGAATGACATACCGACACGATCAGATGGCAGAGTTGTATGCCAGAGAGGTAGTCAGATTGCATGGTGTGCCGAAGTCTATCGTATTAGATCGTGATCCCCGATTCACTTCACATTTCTATTACAGTTTGCAGCAGACTTTAGGTACGACATTGCACCTGAGTACTGCTTATCATCCTCAGACAGAAAGACAGTCAGAGTAGACTATCCAGACTTTAGAGGACATGTTGAGAGCTGTAGTGCTAGATTTCGGCACTAGTTGGCAAGATTCACTGCCACTTTGTGAATTCTCGTACAACAACAGCTATCATACGAGTATCGAGATGGCACCGTTTGAAGCTTTGTATGGCAAGAAGTGCAGATCTCCGTTGTACTGGGATGATATATCTGAGGTACCAGAACTTGGGCCTGATATGATTCTGGAAATGACTGAGAAAGTAAAGATAATTCAGAAGAGAATGAAGGCAGCTCAGGATAGACAAGCCAAATATGCCAATATCGGACATAGACCGTTGGTATTTGAGCAGGGAGATAGAGTATTTTTGAAGATTTCTCCTTTCAGAGGCATTGTCAGATTTGGCAAGCGTGGAAAGTTGTCTCCTAGATACGTCGGTCCGTATGAGATTCTTGAGAAGATTGGCGATCAAGCATATCGACTTGCTCTTCCTCCTTCTTTATCTGGGATACATGACGTTTTTCATGTATCAATGTTGCATAGATATATGCTAGATATTTCTCATGTCATTCAGCCTGACGAAGCCAAGCTTGATCAGACTTTGAGTTATGTTGAGCAACCAATACAGATTCTTGATCGGAAAGAGAATCAGCTCAGAACGAAGACTAATCTGCTTGTGAAAGTTCAGTGGGGTCGTCATGGAATCAAGGAAGCGACTTGGGAGACAGAATTACATATGAGGCAGAGACATCCCGAGTTATTTACATGATGTGAGTATGTCTTCAGTCTTGATTATATTGCATTTCATATATGATTTGATAGATTGCCTATGATTTCGAGGACGAAATCATTTCTTAGAGGGGGAGAAATGTAAGGCTTGAGATTTATTATTCTTCATTGATGTGATATTCGAAGATATGAGTATGCATTACATGTAATGAGAGGCACTAAGTGAGATGGGAGTAGGAAAGACATGGAAAATGCATGAAAAATTAGGGTTTGAAACCGAGGCATTATCGCACCTGCACTCATGGTTGGACCGCACCCGCGGTGAAGAGGCAGTAGGGTATGCTTTTTTTACAGTATGGTCACCGCACCTGCGGGCCAAGAAGAAAGGAACCCGCGGTTGATGGCCAGTAGGTTGGAGAATTTTGTACGAACCAACACCACACCGGCGGTGCAGAAGTGACCGCACCCGCGGTCGACTTTTCTAAATTGTTGGATGGCATTCCGAAGGTTGAGCGCACCCGCGGTCATACATGTTTGCTAAAAAATAAGCCACTTGCGCTTGCCATGCATATATGTTGTATGTGTCTTCATTTCCTTTCATTCCAGCAGCTGAGAACCGAGAGAATCCCATGAAAGTTCAGCAAGTTCCTTCAAGCTTAACTTGTTAGTTTTGCAAGATTCGATTACCCGAATTTAATTCCGAGTTCAGATTTGTGCTCCTCTCAGTAAGGGCTACAAGGGGATGTAAGTTTGGTTATGTTTCAGCAGGTTTTGAAGTTTACATGTTGGGGAAATTCTAATATGCTTGTAGTTATATGTGTTTGAGATCATGGACATCGTAGAAACGTAAACGGATTGAGAAAATGATAACATATGACATTGTAAGATTTTTGGCATATATAGTGACTGAGAATATGCAGATTTCAGTATTGGGGATTACTATTAATAAGGTTTATGTTGATTGCTATTGATTGATGTTATTTGAGTTAATCGGTATCGAGAAACTACATCATTATGCTGTCGAAATGTACCAAGATAGATTATTGATTCGTACATGTATTGATTTGAGTTATAGATTGATAGAATGCATCTTCAATTGTTATTTCAGACTTGATATTGACAGATTCGACATTGAGCCTTCAACTACGACAATGATTGTACGGCAAGAAAGTATAATTCATGTGAATTCGGGAGATATGACTCGAATCAGACTTGGTTGGTGTTTCCCAAAATCGCATACTAGAATGTTGTTTATGTTTGATTTCGATTATGCCTTGTTTATAGATTTATATTCAAGCATTGAGATAGGAGTCATTGGCAGACTTGCCAAACTAGACGTTCAGTGGTATCGGCGCATAGGAGATGATCGACTCCGATTGTAGATATCTGATACAGACAGGACCGAAGTCTAGGAATAAGACTTACCGTTACCCCGATTGGGAGGGTAGGTGACAGACATTGACGTCTTATTCACACCGGGATCCCTAGAGTTAGAGTTGAGTCGAGTCAAGATATGATTTGATTGAGTTGCATTCTTATATCGACTTGGTTTACTAGATTATGGAACCTTTTGCTATTACTTTGCTTCATGATAATAGCATGTTCATGATTTATGATTGTGTATATGCATGTATACATGTTTTATACTTGGGATTCGTTCTCACCGGAGTTTTCGGCTGTTGTTGTGTCTGTATGTGTGCATGGCAACAGGTGGGACAGGATCTGGGTCTCGACGAGGATGAGAGATTGTTAGAGTGGTGATCACGGGCATGGAAGAAGAACTAGTGGTCTAGATGTTTGGACATTGTTAATACTAGTTTGTATATAAATGTTGAAACAAGACATGTTTGTATTTATGTTTGTTGAAATAAAATAAGGACATCTTGCTTTATTTATACATTTTATTTAATGTTAAAAGCAAAATTTTTACCCACATTTTCTAGAAAAGATCCAATAAATCCCAAAAGAATTGAGTTAGAGCCCGGGTTCCCACATTTCACCTTGGGGTGCTCCGGTTTTATTCGTGAAGAAGAAAGATGGGTCTATGAGGCTTTGTGTCGATTATAGACAGTTGAATAAAGACACAATAAAGAATAAGTATCCTATGCCAAGGATTGATTATCTCTTTGACCAGTTGCAGGGTTCTTCAGTATATTCTAAGATTGATTTAAGATCCGGATATCATCAGTTAAGAGTTAAAGAGACAGATGTGCCTAAGACTGCTTTTCGTACAAGGTATGGGAATTTTGAATTTTTAGTTATGCCTTTTGGGTTGACCAATGCACCTGCGGTATTTATGGATTTGATGAACCGTGTGTTTCAACGGTATATAGATCAATTTTTTGTGATCTTCATTGATGATATTCTTATTTATTCAAAATCTGAAATTGAGCATGTCGAACACTTGAGAGTTGTACTGCAGATTTTGAGAACTGAAAAGTTGTATGCTAAATTATCCAAATGCGAGTTTTGGTTGGTTAGAGTGGTATTCCTTGTACATGTGATTTCGAGTGCTGGTATATCAGTTGATCCGAGTAAAGTTCAGGCAGTCATCAATTGGTCTAGACCGATATCAGTTCCTGAGGTACGTAGTTTTATGGGTTTGGCAGGCTATTATCGCAGATTTACTGAAGGATTCTCACAGATTGCGAGGCGAATTACACAGCTGACACAAAAGAATGTACCATTTATTTGGTCACGGGCATGTGAGGCTAGTTTTGTTGAACTAAAGAAGAGATTGACTAGTGCTCCAGTTCTGACTATCCCATCAGGTGTTGGAGGATTTACAGTGCACACTGATGCTTCACATCAAGGACTGGGTTGTGTATTAATGCAACATGGCCGTGTGGTTGCCTATGCGTCACGACAGTTGAAGCCACATGAGTCTACCCAGTGCATGACTTGGAACTAGCAGCATTGGTTTTTACGCTAAATATTTGGCGTCACTACTTGTATGGGGAGATATTTGAGATATTCAATGATCATAAGAGTTTGAAATACCTCTTTTCACAAGCGGAGCTGAACATGAGACAGAGGCGTTGGTTAGACTTGTTGAAAGACTATGATTGCGAAATAAAATATTATCCAAGAAAGTCTAATGCAGCAGCCGATGCTTTGAGCAGAAAAGTATGCAATATGTCCTGGATCACTAGCAGTGTATCTGACTTAATAGAAGAATGTTGTATTTCTGCTTTGGATTTGTGGTAGATACTCAACCTGTAAGAGTATTTATGATTCAGGCAGAGCCAGAGTTGTTTGTAAAAATTAAAGAGGCCCAAAGGTTAGACCAAAGCATTCAGAAATCAGTTGAACTCGTTAAATCAGGACATCGATCAGAATTTCAGGTCAGTAATGAGGGTATTTTGTTTGTGAATGATCGTATTGTAGTTCTTAATATTTCAGAATTGAGGATACAAATTTTGCGTGATGCTCATTGTAGTAAATTCAGTGTACACCCTGGAAGTAAAAAGATGTACAATGACATGAAGAAACAATTTTGGTGGAAAAGAATGAAATCTGACATAGAAGAATTTGTATCTCGTTGTTTGAATTGTCAACAAGTGAAAGCAGGACGAAAGAGACCAGGAGGTCTTTTGCATAGCCTTAAAGTTCCAGAATAGAAGTGGGATCATATCACATGGACTTTTCACGAAATTTCCGAGGTCCTCGAGGGGTTGCGATGCAATTTGGGTTATCGTTGACAGATTAACCAAGTCTTCGTGTTTCATTCCTTATCAGATGACATATAGGCATGATCAGATGGCCAGATTGTACATCAGAGAAGTTTTGAGATTGCATGGTGTGCCTAAGTCCATTGTATCAGATCGTGATCCCAGATTTTCTTCTCATTTTTGGCAGAGTTTACAAGAGGCCCTTGGTACTCGTTTGAATTTGAGTACAGCATATCATCCTCAGACAGACGGACAGTCAGAACGTACTATTCAGACATTAGAGGATATGCTGAGAGCTGTAGTGATGGATTTTGGTATTGGTTGGCAGGATTCGTTACCACTTGTCGAGTTTTCTTATAACAGCAGTTATCAAGTGAGCATTGGAATGTCACCATTTGAAGCATTATATGGCAGGAAGTGTCGATCTCCTCTGTATTGGGACGATTTATCTGAAGCACCAATTGTAGGACCTGATATGATAAGAGATATGACAGAGAAGGTGATATGAATCTTGACACGAATAAATAGTAAACACGATTAAAAATAAATCGCACCCTCTATTCAATTGCGATAATAAGATTCGTGTGTTTTCCCGATCTTTTGAATCAAGTATGGTTGTGTTATTCACCTCTAAACTACGAAAAGTCTAGCAACAAATAAACACGGAATAACAATCAAAAATTAGAACGAACCTTCGAAGAACGATGTCTACGACAATCCGCACAAGAACGATCGACAAACGCCACAAAGTTAGAAACTTTGATAAGTTTGATTTGATTTAACAAAGCTAAATCCTTGAAAAGTTGAGAGAAAATTCTCACAAGTTTGATAAAACTCAAAATAATATCTGTATTGTGTGTAAAATTTCGTCCAATATGGTTTACATATCAAAAAGATTACTAGAATCTAGTTACCTAACAAAAGAAAACTCTAAAGAAGGAAATAATTCGCGCAGAAAAACACTAGACACGGACCCCGTGCAGACCTCCGTGTCCGTGTCCGTGTAGGCTCTGTAAATAACATCAGCTGGAAATAAGGGACACGGACCCCGTGCCCACCTCCGTGTACGGGTCCGTGTAGGCACTGTCTTCGCCAATTACATAGGGCACGGACCCCGTGCCTGGGTCCGTCTTCAGGTCCGTGCAGGCATTGGAATAGCTCATCTCATGAAGTACAAGACACGGACCCCGTGTGCAGGTCCGTCCAGACTCGGTCTGCTCTATCAATGCTTGAATGATATTCCGTTGGCCTCCAAACGTACTCCCATGCATCACGACCCCTTCAAGCTTGCTCATGACTCCTTGTAGTGCCTCCTTGAATCTCTTTAGCCGACCCCTCGTGATTGGTCCCTCCGGCAACTGCAAAGGATCCCATGCTTTCCTTGGGACGTCCATGTTCACATCATCATCCCATGCTTTCCTTGGGACGTCCATGTTCGCATCATCCTCCCCTTCTTGAAAAGGATTTGTCCTCAAATCTTGCTCATCACCTACATCAAACAACGACAAATCACTAACATTAAATGTAGAACTTACGTTGTACTCACCTGGCAGATCGAGTTTGTAGGCGTTGTCATTGATCCTCTCAAGAACTTGGAATGGTCCATCTCCCCTAGGTAATAGCTTTGAGCGTCGCTTCTCCGGAAACCTCTCCTTCCTCAAGTGTAGCCACACCCAATCACCCTTCTCGAACACCACCTTCTTTTTCCCTTTGTTGGCTTGCCTAGCATATTGTTCATTCTTCTTCTCAATGTTGGCTTTGGCCTTTTCATGCAACCCCCTAACAAATTCAGCCTTCTTTTTTCCATCCATGTTTAACCTTTCACTCACAGGTAAAGAAATCAAATCCAACGGAGTCAAAGGATTAAAACCGTATACAATTTCAAATGGCGAATAGCTAGTAGTAGAATGCACACAACGGTTATAAGCAAACTCAACAAATGGCAAGCAATTCTCCCAATTCTTTAAGTTCTTCTTGAGAATAGCACGTAATAAAGTTCCTAACGTCCTATTAACTACCTCAGTTTGACCATGAGTTTGAGGGTGACAGGTTGTAGAAAACAGTAATTTAGTGCCAAGTTTAGCCCACAGTGTTTTCCAAAAGTAACTTAAGAATTTAACATCACGGTCCGACACAATAGTCCTAGGCATGCCATGCAGCCTAACGACTTCTCTAAAGAACAAGTCCTGCAATGTTAGATGCATCATCAGTCTTGTGACAAGCAATAAAGTGTGCCATTTTAGAAAACCTATCCACAACAACAAATATAGAGTCCCTCCCTTTCTTTGTCCTAGGTAACCACAAAACAAAGTCCATAGAGATATCAACCCAAGGTTCACTAGGGACGGGAAGTGGTGTATATAATCCATGTGGTAGTGTCCTAGACTTAGCTTGTCTACAAGTTATGCACCTCTCACAAATACGCTCAACATCACGCTTCATGTGTGGCCAATAGAAATGCTCATGCAAAGCATTCAGAGTTTTTGCCACACCAAAATGTCCCATTAAACCACCCCCATGTGCTTCCCTAACAAGTAGTTCACGAATTGATGATTTAGGGATGCACAATCTATCTTCTCTAAACAAGAAACCCTTATGCAAGTAGAATTTATCATGTGGACCATGCATACAAGTTTCAAACACATCCTTAAAATCCTCATCTAGCACATACAATTCTTTAACAAGCTCAAACCCCAAAATTTTTGATTCCAAAGTAGAGAAAAGCACATACCTCTGTGATAGTGCGTCGGCCACTATGTTTTCCTTACCTTGCTTATACTTGATCATGTAGGGGAATGTTTCTATGAAGGTCACCCACTTAGCATGCCGCTTGTTCAGCTTTTGTTGCCCCTTGAGGTGCTTTAAAGACTCATGATCCGTATGAATCACAAACTCTTTAGGCCTCAAGTAGTTCTGCCACGTCTCAAGAGTCCTCACAAGTGCATAGAACTCCTTATCATACGTGTGATAGTTCAGCGCTGCCCCATTGAGCTTCTCACTAAAGTATGCCACCGGCCTTCCTCCTTGCATCAACACGCCACCAATACCTACACCTGAAGCATCACATTCAATTTCAAACGTGTTAGTGTTACGCCTTCTTCGTCGAACTTCCATAAACATATGGTGGCGTGTTGATAGGCCTTTGAGGATGCATAAACATATGGTGGCGTCCTAAAGCGTTAGTGTTAGTGTTACGCCTTTGAGGATGATTGAGAATGCATCCTCAAACGTGTTAGTGTTACGCCTTCTTCCTCACTAGTCTCACTAAAGTATACTAGTCTTGGAGCTCCTAAAGCCAAGTCGTTATAGTGATACCTCGATCCTCATCGAGAAGGGGAGACATAGACGATTCTTCGTCGAACTTCCATAAACATCTCTATCCCTCTTTACTTTACGCATTTACTTTACTATGCATTTATTTTACGCACTTACTTTACGCATTCATTTTTATTTGTGATTGTCCCTCAAGTCTTCCGCTTGCAATTTTTGCAAACTCGTTTTAAAAACGCTAAAGGGCCTTAAAGAACCTATTCACCCCCCCTTTAGGTTCTTCAAGTGGTATCAGAGCCAGATTTTTCAAAATCTTTTAATGGCCAATCTAGCAAGCGAGTATGCCCAAGGACAATCCACAAATCGTCCCCCTCTTTTCAATGGTACTAATTATGGATATTGGAAGAATAGAATATCTCTATACATCCAATCCGTCGATTACGACCTTTGGAAAATAACGGTGAAAGGTCTCTATATCCCCATGAAAACGGTGGATGATAAGGAAATTCCTAAGGGAATGGATGACTTCACCAAGGACGATATGAAACTTATCTCTCAAAATGCTAAAGCTATGAATATTCTTCATTGTTCCCTAGATATGAATGAATACAACCGAATCTCGGCTTGCACCTCCGCCAAAGAGATTTGGGACAAATTGGAGATTTGCCACGAGGGAACCAATCAAGTCAAAGAAACGAAGATAGATCTTCTCCAACTCAAGTACGAGACCTTTGAGATGGAACCCAAGGAGGATATCGACACCATGTTCCGGCTGGCTCACCCAAATCATCAATGAGCTTGCCCAACTTGGTGAGAACTACCCAACTAAACAAGTGTGGAGGAGAGCCCTTCGAGCACTACCGGCGGAATGGGATGCAAAGCGCACGGCTATCATTGAATCCAACAAGGGAGATGCGGCATCCTACGACCTTGATCAACTTCATGGGACCCTAAAGACCCATGAACTTGAAGTATCTACCCGAAAGGAGACAAAGAAAGATGACGACAAAGTAAAGGCAAAAGGGATCGCCTTGACCAGTCAACTTGAAGATAGCGACGATGAAGAAATGGCACTCCTCACTAGAAAGTTCAAAAGATTCATGCGGAGTTCCAACTTCAACAAGAAGGACAAAAAGATTGAGAAGGAAGTGACCTGCTACAACTGTCAACAAAAGGGTCACTATGCAAACGAGTGTCCCTCCAAGAAGAAGGCCGGAAAAGACAAGAAGAAGGCCCTTCTAGCCACGTGGAGCGACAGCGACAACGAAGAGGAGTCTACCCTATGCTTCATGGCGAAGGAAGATCATCTGACCGACTCGGATGACGACGAGGTACCCTCTTACGATGAATTACTCTCCGCTTACACTAGTATGTACAATAAGGCTAAGTCACTTAGAAATGAGAATAAGCAACTTAAAACTGAACTAGAAGCTAGGATGCATGACAACACTAAGCTCAAGACAAACCTAAGAGACTTAGAGAAAGCCTTCAACAAGTTCAATGTGAGTAGCGGTAAACTAGAAAACCTCTTGAGCATGCAAAGGTGTAACTTCGACAAAGGAGGTCTAGGATATGAAAAGAAATCAGTCAACTTCGCTAGTCTTATCGCAAAGGCAAAACCAAGAACACCACCAACATGCACTTACTGTTGTAAGATAGGCCACATAAGACCTAAATGCAAGAAACTTAGACACCAACACAACAAGAATAGTTATTGGAAATGGATCCCCAAATCCCCAACTACTACTAACCTCAAAGGACCCAAAGAAACGGGAACCAACTATCAAACTGTATCTCAATCTTGTAGGGACAAAGGGGAGACAAGTCATCGAGCACTTGGTATCTTGACAGTGGATGCTCACGACACATGACGGGAGAAAAGAAGCTGCTACAATCCATTCGACCAAAAGAAAAGGGATCGGTGACCTTTGGAGACAACAGCAAAGGGATCATAGAAGGCATCAGCTCAATAGGTATATCTAACTCTACTATTATTGATGATGTACTTCTTGTGAAAGGACTTAAACATAACCTCCTAAGCATTAGTCAATTGTGCGATAGGGGTTATGAAGTCAAATTCACACCACACGATTGCACTGTATCACTCACAACTGACAAATCCATTAGTTTCAAAGGTTATAGAAGTGAAAATGTTTACAAGGTCGATTTAAAGATTTCATCTTTTTCGAAAATAAAAAGCCTTGTAACATTAAATGTTGATGACAACATTCTTTGGCATAGACGACTTGGTCATGTTGGGATGAGCACCATAGAAAAACTTTTAAAACTTGACCTAGTTTCCGGAATGCCAAAGCTGAATTTAAAATTAGATTCTTTTTGTGATGCTTGTCAACTTGGTAAACACACAAAGGAATCTTTCAAAAATAAAACTTTTGTATCCACTTCTATGCCCCTTGAATTACTTCACCTAGATTTATGTGGTCCCTCGAGGACAACTAGTGTAGGAGGTAAATCCTATGCTTTTGTCATTGTGGATGATTTTTCACGTTTTACTTGGACATTGTTTTTAGCCCACAAAAGTGATGCCTTTGATCATTTCAAAATTTTTGTCAAAAAGGTTGAAAATGAGAAAAATCTGTTGATCAAACAAATCCGTAGTGACCACGGAACGGAATTTCAAAATGAAAATTTTTCAATTTTTTGTCAAAGCAAAGGCATTGGTCACAACTTTTCTTGTCCTAGAACTCCTCAACAAAACGGTGTCGTTGAGAGGAAGAATAGGACCCTAGTAGAGATTGCAAGGACCATGCTATGTGAGCATTCTCTACCAAAATATTTTTGGGCTGAAGCGATGAGTTCTGCTTGTTACATCATCAATCGCGTATCAATAAGGCCAATTCTCAAGAAAACTCCATACGAACTATGGAGAGGGAGAAAGCCTAACATTTCTTACTTCCGCGCTTTTGGATCAAAATGCTTCATCCACAACAATGGTAAGGACAACCTGGGTAAGTTCGATGATAAATCGGACAAAGGTATCTTTCTTGGTTACTCTACTTCTAGCAAAGCATATAGAGTCTTTAATAAACGCACTTTACTAGTTGAAGAATCTATTCATGTCATATTTGATGAAACTAACCCTTGCTTGCCTAGACCTGTTGTTTCTGATGATGATGATATAGATATCCTTGGCGAAAAGTTGGAGTCCACAAGCCTAGAGGATGTTCCTAAAGATCAAGAGGATGCACCTCTTCCGAAGGAGTGGACTACGCACAAGGATCATCCCATGGACCTCATCATTGGTAGCCCATCGAAGGGAGTATCTACTCGCTCTTCTAATATGTGCAATTATCTTGCTTTTCTTTCTCACATAGAGCCTAAGAACATAGAAGAAGCTTTACTTGATGATTCTTGGATTATTGCTATGCAAGATGAACTAAATGAATTTAGAAGGAATAAAGTTTGGAATCTTGTACCTAGACCCACTGATAGACCTGTCATAGGAACTAAATGGGTATTTAGGAAAAAGTTAGATGAGCATGGTACAATCACTAGAAATAAAGCTAGGCTAGTAGCTAAATGATATAGTCAAGAAGAGGGAATTGATTATGATGAGACTTATGCCCCTGTTGCTAGACTAGAATCCATTCGCATGCTACTTGCTTTTGCTTGCTCTAGAGACTTTAAATTGTTTCAAATGGATGTTAAAAGTGCTTTTCTTAATGGTGATTTGAAAGAAGAAGTGTATGTTGAGCAACCTGTTGGTTTTGAAGATGTGCACTTATCTGATTATGTGTATAAACTTGATAAGGCTTTGTATGGTTTGAAACAAGCTCCTAGAGCTTGGTATGAGAAATTGTCTACTTTCTTGCTGTCTAACGGTTTTTGTAGGGGTAAAGTTGATATTACCTTGTTTACCTTGACTAAAGATAATGATTTGCTGATAGTACAAATATAGGTAGATGATATTATTTTTGGTGCTACTAATGAACACTTGTGTAGAGATTTTTCTAAGCTTATGCAGGATCACTTTGAGATGAGCATGATGGGCGAGCTCAACTACTTCCTTGGTCTCCAAATCAAGCAATGCAAGGATGGTTTCTTTGTCAACCAAGGGAAGTACATCAAGGAGATGCTCAAAAAGTTTGGGATGGAGTCTTCCAAAGCCTCATCCACACCTATGAGCACGACAGTCAGACTCGACAAAGATGAGGGAGGTAAACCTGTTGACCAAAAATTATTTCGTAGCATGATTGGCTCCCTACTCTATGCGACTGCTAGTAGACCTGACATTATGTTTAGTGTTTGCTTGTGTGCACGATTTCAATCATGTCCAAAGGAATCACACTTATTCGCCTTAAAACGCATTTTCAAATATCTTTCAAATACTCCAAATCTCGGATTATGGTATTCTAAGAACTCATTTTTCGATTTAAAAGCTTACTGTGATGCCGACTTTGGAGGATATAAGGTGGATAGAAAGAGCACTAGTGGTACTTGTTTCTTTTTGGGAAATTTCTTGGTGTCATGGTTTTCTAAAAAGCAAAACTGTGTTGCACTTTCAACGACCGAGGCCGAGTATATGGCTGCCGGTAGTTGTTGTGCACAAATTCTTTGGATGAAGTATCAATTACTCGACTATGGTGTTACTTTTTCAAAAATTCCAATCTTTTGTGATAATACAAGCACCATATGTCTAACAAAGAATCCAGTTCAACATTCTCGTACTAAACATATTGACATTCGACATCATTTCATTCGTGATCACATTGAGCAAAATGATGTTGAACTTCACTATGTTGACACCAAGAATCAAATTGCTGATATTTTTACAAAACCACTAGATGAATCTACTTTTACTCGTTTGCGTGGTGAACTTGGCATGATTGAGTTGTAAACATAAGTCAAATACTCTCGTACATATTTGTTAAATTGAGGGGGAGTATTATTAATGTGAGCATTATAATGTCGGATAATACAAATTAATTGTATTTATCCATAATTATGGCTCAACATTCATTTATGTGCTAAATATTTTAAATTTTAGGTGTTCCTCATCTTGGCTACTTCGGAATCACCGTTCCTTATTCGGATGCTTCGTTTCACTTCGGATCCACCGAACGTGTTCGGATCGTTCGAGGATGCGGATTCTTAGCTTATGTTTTTGTTATTTTTGTTTATTTTATCTTTATGCATCATTGTATAAAAGACTTGCATTTATTAGTGGATATTTTACCTGTTTATTTGTCTCTCTCTATGCTTATGCCTTTTTGATTATCGCAAAAAGGGGGAGAATTTATTTGGTTAAAATTGCTATTAATTCAACCTCTTAGACTTGTTATTTGATTAAGGGGGAGTTATTTAATAACCATTTAGATTATGTTGATTATTGTTTCTCAATTTTTAACCAATTTTTGTGATCATCAAAAAGGGGGAGATTGTTACGCCTTAAACGCATACAAATCTCGAGGATGAGATTAATGTTTTTAATGCTGTAACATATCCCAAAGTTTTTGTTTTGATGATACCAAAACTTGGATTAAAAATGTACTAATGTTTTATATTGAGGCATGCAGGAAATTAAGAACAAGGTTACGTTCGGAAGATCCGAAATTTGGTTCGGACGTTCCGAAATTGTGCAAATCAGAAGCAAATTAGAAGCTTTTCGGAAGCTGCGAGGAGCAAGTTCGGACGGTCCGAAGACGTGATCGGACGTTCCGAACACAAGAAATCAAATCGCTTCAATCCGGAGACAAATTGATCTGACTGTTGATTGAGTAGATTTCGGACGCTACGATGGACATGATCGGAAGCTACGAAGTGTTGAAGATTTCAAATCTCCGGAAACGCGGGAATGTTCGGACGGTACGAACTGGAGTTCGGACCCTCCGAAGCTGTTCATACACTGTCTGAAAGAATCGTTCGGAAGAAACGGAGTTTGATCGGTCCCTCCGAAGCATATGTTCGGACCCTACGAAGTCAAGAACGGAAGATCCGAAGTCATTCCAGAATTACGGAAATTGATTTCAATCACATCGGAAGTTCCGAAGCATAAATAGAAGATCCGAACCTTGGCGTCCAAGACTAGTATAAATATGCCTTTGAGGATGCATTCTCAATCATCCCACTCCACTCTCTCTTGTCTCTTACAAAGCTTTCTACTATCTCTTGTGTGCGTTGATTAAAAGAATTGTAATATCAAAAGAGTTGTAGAAAAAGAGAGAAAGTAATACTCTCGAGTGGGTTGTAAAGTTCGTGGCTATCCTTGGAGCCCTCAAGGCCAAGTAGACGCATCGAGGCGTGGTTGTAAAAGCTAGCTTGGAGCTCCTAAAGCCAAGTCGTTATAGTGATACCTCGATCCTCATCGAGAAGGGGAGACGTAGACGATTCTTCGTCGAACTTCCATAAACATCTCTATCCCTCTTTACTTTACGCATTTACTTTACTACGCATTTATTTTACGCACTTACTTTACGCATTCATTTTTATTTGTGATTGTCCCTCAAGTCTTCCGCTTGCAATTTTTGCAAACTCGTTTTAAAAACGCTAAAGGGCCTTAAAGAACCTATTCACCCCCCCTTTAGGTTCTTCAGTTAGCAAAATCAGGTAACACAAGTAAAGGAGCATTAATCAATTTTTGCTTAATGAGATTAAAGGACTTCTCTTGCTCCTCGCCCAAATGGAATGGAACGTTCTTCTTGATCACCGTCGTCATTGGTGCCTCCAATGTGCTAAAATCTTTGACAAACCTCCTATAGAAGCTTGCAAGACCATGAAAACTTCGAACTTGACCAACATTAGTAGGCGTTGGCCAATCTCGAATAGCACTTACCTTGTCTTCATCAACTTGTATACCTTGTGAACTTACCACAAAACCAAGGAAGACAAGTTTGCTAGTACAAAAATCACATTTCTTCAAGTTAGCATACAAATTTTCAGCCCTTAATGTGATTAGCACAAGTTTCAAATGGTTAACATGCTCTTCTAAGTTTTGGCTATACACTAGGATATCATCAAAATAGACCACGACAAATTTTCCTATGTGTGTACGCAAAACATGATTCATCAACCTCATAAAAGTGCTAGGCGCATTAGTTAAGCCAAAAGGCATAACCATCCACTCATACAACCCATATTTAGTTTTGAAAGCAGTTTTCCACTCATCACCTTCTTTCATCCTAATTTGGTGATACCCACTTTTCAAATCAATTTTGCTAAAAATGCAAGACCCATGCAATTCATCTAACATATCATCTAGTCTAGGTATGGGATGCCTATACTTAATGGTTATGTTATTGATTGCCCTACAATCCACACACATACGCCATGAGCCATCTTTCTTAGGGACTAGTAAAACGGGCACCGCACAAGGTGACATGGACTCACGCACAAACCCTTTATCTAATAGCTCACTTACCTGTCGTTGCAGCTCCTTAGTCTCCTCCGGATTGCTTCTATAATCTGGCCGGTTTGGCAAGGCACTCCCCCGGGCACCAAATCAATTTGGTGCTCAATCCCCCTCAATGGTGGTAAGCCTTGAGGTAGCTCCTCCGGAAATACATCGTCAAATTCCTGCAATAGTGAAACAATAATGCTCGGAAGGGATCCGGCTATATCACTTGTGTTAAGGAGAATCTCCTTGTAAAGAATTAACACAAGTGGTTCATGTGTGTGCAATAATTGTTTCAACTCACCTTTTTGGGCCATATATGATTTCTTTTTGGCCTCTTTCCTCTCCTTTTCTTTTCCTTCATTTTCTTTCCTCTCATTTTTTGTTTTGATGGCTATCTCACTCTTTTGATAACTTTTTTTTTCAGCCATTTCATTTTTACTTTCAAAGGCCATCTTACTTTTTATTTCACTCCTTTTTTCGGCCTCATCTCTCTTTTTCTTTTTCAATTGGTCCTCCAAAACTTGCTTTGGGGACAAAGGAAGCAATACAATGGATTCTTTCTTTAAAACAAACGAATAACGATTTTTGAACCCATCATGAGTGACGTGCCTATCAAATTGCCATGGTCTACCCAACAAAATATGACAAGCATGCATGGGCACCATGTCACACAAAACCTCATCCACATACTTCCCAATAGAAAAGGACAATAGAACTTGCCTATTTACTTTCACCTCCGCACAATCATTCAATCATTGAAGCCTATATGGTTGAGAATGTTTTATTGTAGGCAATCCCAATTTTTCCACCATCACAACACTAGCCACATTAGTGCAACTTCCCCCATCTATGATTACATTGCAAACCTTATCATTCACAAAACATCGAATGTGTAACAAATTCTCCCTTTGGCTAGCCTCCTCATCCTTGACTTTGGCACTCATGATTCGCCTAGTCACTAGCGCTTCTCCTACAACCGCTCCATATCCCTCATCGGGATCCTCCAACGCAGGCATATCATCATCACTACCCTCGCCATCTCCCTCACTTTGAGATTCATACTCACCATAATCATTCAGAATCATCACCTTTTTATTAGGACATTCACTAGAAATATGTCATAATCCTTGACACCTAAAGCATCTAACATCTCTAGATCGAGTGAGAGGAGTTTCAGATTTACCTTGGACTCCTTGCTTAGGCGCCTCTTGTTTGGTCTCAAATTTGGGCTTGGCCACCACCTTGTTCTCCTCACGCTTCCCCACATTTGATCTCCAAGAAGATGATGCACTCCCAGTTTGACCAGTACGGCCAACCCCACGCCTTTTGAGTTGTTGCTCCACCTTTATGGCCATTTGCACCATCTCGTCTAGATCCAAGTAGTGCCGAAGCTCCACTTGATCTTGAATTTCCCTGTTCAAACCACAAAGAAAACGTGCCATGGTCGCCTCACTATCCTCCTCAATATTTGCCCTAATCATGACTACTTCCATCTCCTTATAGTAGTCCTCCACACTCTTAGCTCCTTGCCTCAAAGTTTGTAACCTCTTAAACATCTCCCTATAGTAGTGGTTAGGCACAAACCTCTTCCTCATGACCCTCTTCATCTCATCCCAAGACTCAATGGGTCTCTCATTATACTTCCTTTTAGTGGTCACTAATTTATCCCACCAAATGAGAGCATAGTCTAAGAATTCAACCACCGCCAACCTCACCTTCTTTTGTTCGGAGTAGTGGTGGACAGGTTTGATGTCAGTGAAATCTGTTAAATCTTGTATACTGCAGTACGATGGACATACGATTGATTTAGACTGTATTGTGCTTGGGATATCTGACTTTGGTTGTATTATCGGTATCGATACGTTAACCAAGTACAGGGCTACAGTCGATTGTTTCCACAAGATTGTCCGATTCAGACCTGAGATGGTTGAGGAGTGGAAATTTTATGGTAAGAGTTCTCGTGCCAGAATTCCTTTGATATCTGCTATGAATATGACTCGATTGTTGCAGAAAGGAGCGGATGGATTCCTGATTTATTCCGTTGATTTACTGAAATCGAGTCCATCATTGGCAGATTTGCCAGTGGTGTGCTAGTTCTTGATATCTTTCCAGATGAGATTCCTGGATTGCCTCCGATGCGAGAGATCGATTTCAGTATTGAATTAATGCCAGGAACAGTTCCGATTTCGAGAGCTCCATACCGGATGGCACCGATCGAGCTGAAAGAGTTGAAAGAACAGTTGGAGGATTTACTGGCCAAGGGGTATATCAGACCGAGTGTATCTCCTTGGGGTGCTCCAGTACTGTTCATGAGGAAGAAAGACGGGTCGATGAGACTTTGTATCGCCTACCGGCAACTAAACAAGGCAACGGTAAAGAATAAATATCCATTTCCTCGTATCGATGATTTGTTTGATCAGTTGCAGGGTTCTTCGGTGTATTCCAAGATCGATCTGAGATCTGGATACCATCAATTGAGAGTCAGGGAGTCTGATATCTCAAAGACAGCATTCAGAACTGAAAGGGGATCGGTTACGGTGACCGGAAGCGCAACGGAAGTTTAAAATTTTTAATTTTTCATACAAAAATTCGGCCACCTCAAGTTTTGTGCAACAAATACAATAAACACCATTGTCATACATAGGGTGTAAGAAAATCGTTACCTATCAACCTCTTGAGGTTGATGATGGCACCAACTTTGTTGTCAAACAACAAAGCTCTTGAAAGGATGACAATCTACAAGCCTCCTCCTCCAAGTCCTTGAATCTTTCCTTCAAATTAGGCCCACCACCAACTAGGTAGATCCCCTCATATTTTGCACTAGAAAAATATGAGGATTTTTCAAAGAGAAGTGCAAGATTTCCTCAACAAATTGAAGAACAAAAATGAGAGAAAAATGGGAGAGAAATGTTGTCAAGTTTTCGGCCATTGAGAGTGTGGGAGGAGAGAAGGAAGACTAGACTTGGTTGTGGGAAAAGTTGTTCCAAAAAGTTGCATGCCATGCCTTGAAAACTCAAAAAGTAGTCTCCCAACCTTTCACCTCCCATGCATGCATATTATAAGGTTTTTATCAAAATAAAAACCATGGACTAAATTTAATTATCTCAAACATATTTGAGACTAATTAAACATTACTTGAATTTACCCAAGTCCCACTAGTTAAATAATTAATTTAAATTGAGCTCTACAAGACTCAATATAATTTAATTAATTCAACACTTGAATTAATTTAATTATTTGGACTCTACTAGGTCCACTAGTGTTTAATTAATTCAACACTTGAATTAATTTAATTTAGTCCATAATAATGTTTATGAAAATCACAATTTTCAAATACATTATTCACTTGGCCAAATTTTAATTTAGGAACACTTCCATAAATCAAAATTTACATTTCTCTCATAGAAGTCATACTTCTATTTTTCTTTACACTTATAAACTCATTTATAAGTCGTTCAACGCATTGAACTATTTTCTCCTTTATAGAAGTCATACTTCTAATTTTCCTTACGCTTATAAACTCCTTTATAAGCCGTTCAACACATTGAACTATTTTTACTTCTCAACGGGATCTAGAAAGCTAGTACTTGTGTGGCCCTCAATGGTTCATTGATACAACTAGCCGTGGGTTCACATCTCCATGTGATTCGGACTAAACATGTCCTTATATGAGCATACCCCAATTGCTCCATTCTTACTTATCAACACCTTGATAAAAAAAATGTCAGAACTCAAATATGATAGTACCCAACCAACCATGTTAAACGCCTAGCAGCATCGCTTACATGATTCCCTAGGTATCAAATGATAGTGCCTGCAAGAACCATTCAATTATGGTTAGCGTACAGTACGGTCCCTTCAACTCATATATCCCGATCGATTCGACAACCATTGGTTTATCGAGAGTTGTCAATGAATCGATACTATGTGTCATGTCGTAGTTGCATCGATGGTGTAATCTATGAAACCCTTTCATAGTTACCACCATACTCTGGCCAGAGATTTCAACCTACATACACATGATAACACATAGGATATCCATACCCGAAGGTAAGCGGTGAATCCCCGACTACAATGCATCGACTCCTATGTGTTTCGACAGAACACCCAACCTTGCCACCTGATAACCCCATGAGAGTCGGTAAACAAGTCAAAGTGTAATTCTAGCACATAGAGTCTCAATGTTGTCCCGGGTCATAAGGACTAATGGTGTACAACCATAAACTAGGACGTTTCCACTCGATAAGTGAGAACCACTTGGAAAGTCCTTTTATGGAGGGTTGTTCAGTGCACTCAACAAGGAGCACCTATCTGCATGTTCGGACATCACAATGTCCCCTACCAATGAAACATGGTACTCACATCGCAGATACTAGTCTCTAACTCGAGCGGCCTATATCCTTCTTAGTGGCGGCTGAATCGACTAGGAACCGTTTAGAATATACAGTATTACAAATATGAGTTTCATGATACTCATCATATGAGCATCTCATATTCTTTCTACCATTTGTATATTCAAGGGCTTTATCTATGCAACTAGCATGGGTATACAGATAAAGATGTGCCAAAATAATAATATCAAATATTACTAAAATAGAGATTGCTTATACATAGAGTTTCATTGTGAACACTCGGCCAACACTTGGCTCGACGGGCACCTACTCTAACAATCTCCCACTTGCACTAGAGCCAACTACCCATTTGCATTAAACCCATTGATTCGCGATGCTTGTCGAATAATGGTCCAGGCAAAGGTTTAGCTAGTGGATCAACAACATTATCGGCGGAGCCGACTGTGTCAAAAGACACTTCTCCTCTTTCCACAATCTCTCCGAGGATGTGGTACTTTCTCAATACTAGTTTGGATTTCTGATGAGACCTTGGCTCCTTTGCTTGAGCTATAGCTCCCTTGTTGTCACACAACACCGGGACATGAGCAACTCCATTAGGAATGACGTCCAACTCTTAGACGAAATTCCTTATCCAAACAGCCTCCCTTGCTGCATCTGATGCAGCAATGTATTCGGCCTCTGTGCTGGAATCCGTAATATTGTCTTGCTTGGAACTCTTCCAAGAGACAGTAGCACCATTGAGCATGAATACAAAACCAGAGGTTGACTTCGAGTCATCGATATCGCTTTGGAAGCTAGAGTCGGTATAGCCTTCCAATTTTAGTTCTCCACCCCATAGACCAAGAACAATTTATTGGTCCTTCTCAACTACTTGAGGATGTCTTTCACAGCTTTCCAGTGTGGAAGACCAGGGTTCGATTGATATCTACTCACTACACTTAGTGCGAAAGCCATGTCAAGACGTGTAGATATCATCCCATACATGATGCTACCAATTGCCGAAGCATACGGAATGCGTGTCATCGCCACTATCTCTGCATCAGTCTTGGGAGACAGACTTGGATAGGGACACACCATGACACATTGGTAGATGTCCTCCCTTGGACTCATCCATCGAGAACGGCTTCACGATGGTATCAATGTATGTGGACTGGGTGAGACCAAGCAATCTTCTCGATCTATCTCTATAGATCTGTATTCCCAATACAAAAGATGCTTCACCCAAGTCCTGCATCGAGAACTTACTCGCAAACCATATCTTAGTTGATTGCAACATTCCTACATCATTCCCAATGAGTAGAATGTCATCAACATACAACACAAGGAATGTCACAACACTCCCACTGACCTTCTTATACCATAGGGTTCCTCAGGATTCTTAGTAAATCAACTCTTTGATTGTACTATCGAATCTAAGGTTCCAACTCCTAGATGCCTGCTTTAGACCATAAATAGATCTCTGAAGTTTGCATACCATATGCTCACTTCCGATAGATGTAAACCCTCCAGGTTTAGACATGTAAATAACTTTCTTAAAATCCCCATTAAGAAAGTCTGTCTTGACATCCATCTGCCATATCTCATAGTCATACCATGCAGCTATGGCTAGCAAAATCCTTATGGACTTGAACATTGCAATTGGAGAAAAGGTTTCCTCAAAGTCAACTCCTTGTCTTTGAGTATATCCTTTTGCCACCAATCGCGCCTTGAAGGTCAATACCTTCCCATCCGTCCCAAGTCCCTATGGGAACCTTTCCCTCAGGTGGATCTATAAGATCCCACACTTGGTTCGAATGCATGGAATTCATCTCAGATTCCATAGCTTCAAGCCATTTGGATGAATCGGCATCAGATAACGCTTCCTTGAAGGTCCTTGGATCAAATCCATGGTTAGGCTCATCATGGCCCTCTTCAAGAAGCAGACCATATCTCATAGGTGGTCTCGAGACTCTCTCGGATCTTCTAGGAGCCTGTATCTCCTCTCTTGGCTCTTCGGGTATGGGTTCTATAATTGTGGGTGTTTCTCGAACCTCTTCGAGTTCTATCATCTCCCCTTTTCTATCCAATAGAAAATTCCTTTTCCAAAAAGGTTGCATTCCTAGAAACAAACACCTTTGTTTCTTGGGGATGATAGAAGTGATATCCAACTAAAATCCTTGGATATCCCACAAAGTAACATAAAATGGATCAACTATCCAATTTATCTCCCACTACCTGCTTCACATAAGCAGGGCTCCCATATTCTAAGATAAGAATATTTGGGAGGCTTACCCATCCATATCTCATATGGTGTCTGCCTTTGAATGAACATTTAATTGAATATCTTTCAATTTTAAGTTATAGAGATCGTTTTCAAGTTCTCAAGTACCAATCAAACATTCATTCTTGTAAATGTTGCAAACACCTTTGCTAAATAAACAAGATTATCCATCTTTATCACAATAGAAATGGAAATAATGTTTTCACCAAAAAGGTACAAACAAAACATCTCTTAAAATTAACTTAAAATCATTGTTCAACAATAAGTAAACATTTCTTAAGGTCTTGGCAGCAACTCTTGCTCCATAGCCATCCTCTAGAAGGTCACACCTTCCTTAAGCATTCTACTTCTTCCCATCACCTATAACTCATTATAGAGATGTGAGTCATAACCGGTATCTAATACCCAAGAAGTAGAGTTATTTGAAATGTTTACTTCAATTTAGAACATACCGTTTCCAGAACTCTTCTGGGCCAGATATTCTTTGCAATTTCGCCTCCAATGTCCAGGCATCTTGCAGTGATGACAAACATCACTAGTCTTGTCAGCCCTAACTGGTGTGGCTGCCACAACGGGATTCGGAGATTGCCTCAACAAGGGCACGTTCTTCTTGGGACGTTGGAAAGAACGCTTCTTTCCATTCCCATGTGGATCAATCTTCGTACCAGATGAAGAACCCACATAAAGAACCAACTTCTCTTTCTTGATGGTGGATTCAAACGTAACAAGCATGTTTACCAACTCCTCAAGGGTCGGTTCCATCTTGTTCATGTTGAAGTTCACCACAAAAGGATCAAATGAGCTAGGCAGCGATAACATCAACACGTCGGTGGTCAACTCCGAAGGCAAGATCAGATCCATGCCAACGAGCTTGTCCACGAGCCCGATCACCTTTAGGCCATGCTCATGGACCGAGGCCCCATCTCGCATGCGCAAAGTGATCAGCTCCTTGACGGTAGCATTCCTAAGAGGCCGAGTCTGCTCACCAAAAAGCTCCTTGAGGTGCAAATGAATGTCAGCAGCATTCTTTGCACCCTCAAAACGCCTCTGCAGCTCATCATTCATAGAAGTCAGCATATAACACCTGGCTATCAAGTCATGGTCACACCATTCCTTGTAAGCCTGCAATTCCTCAGGATTGCAGTCAGTCGGAGCTTCAACAGGGGGCGACTCAGTCAGTGTATATGCTACCCTTTCCGAATTCAAGACTATTTTTAGGATTCTTAGCCAAGTGAGGTAATTAGGTCCGGTTAACATGTGTTTGTCGAGTATTGCAGATATCGGATTGCGAATCGAAGACATTGTCAATTTGTACTGAAAAGTAAAAATAGATAAATGTTGATGACTATTTTAAAATATTTAGTAAGATATGAAGTTTGGACTTTTACTTCATAAATATTTGCTCCCACTGTTTTGACATCTTTCACTACCCTCTAGTGAAAACGGGAAACTCCTTACCTCAGTAGGTACGTAAGGTCCAATTAGCGAATTATGATCCCGATTATACAGCCAATCACAATTCCTAAAAGGTAGTTTCCCAATTGCATCACAATGCAACCCTTAACGTAAAATTTTGTCTCACGTTTGATTAGGACCCATTATAGACGTCGTTCATCTTTACGTGTCAAGCCTTACCCATCGATGTTGAACCTTAATGGACGGTCGCCATGAGTTCCCCCAATTATCTGAGCCGAAGTCATGGGAGTTCCACGTAGTTCACATCACCATGTCAATGGATGTCACAGCTTTCCGGCACCCAAGGCCCCCCCAATAATATGAGCCGAGCCCCGAGTACGGGTAGCGTTCATCATGCACCCATTGTCGATGGAAGACAAGAAAATTATAACAAATTTTATAATTCCACTTTTCGGGCTTGATATTAATTTTGAATCTTATTCAAAATGAGGGTTTTTAGTTTTGAAAGGTCTCATCATTAATTTTTTATTTAAAAGCTCACCATATTTGATCGTATGTTTGCCGGATTCATGCAACTTTGTTATTATCATAATAATAACGCACATACTCATTATTTATAACATATCATGCATATATTATAAACAGTAAACAAACAAGGATGATCAATCGCCCCAATACTAATGGACCGTGTGAGCTAAACGCGGGCCTAGGTCCAATCCTAGGGTAAATGCACGGGATGCAAATGCAACTATTACATTAGCTTCCAATATTTACATGTCTTCGATCTTCATAATCATCATGGCCACCATCTTCCAATCTTGATCATCCACTATACTAATATTTACAAATAAATATCCATGGCAAATAGGGATACATCTCATGGGGTGGGAACGGGCCATAAACCAAGCCCACTTTATAAATTGATAATTATTACAATCATTCAACACAAAATATCCTAGCATACACCTAGCAAATTGGGCTTGGGCTTTTGATCATCCTTCATGCATAATATCACATATCATACACCATCAATTAATTATCACAATAATTAATTGATTCAATATTATATATCTTGATCCAATCACTAACCGCCACGATTATAAACTAAATTAACAAAGTATACAAACACCTTTGTCTACTTTCCAATTAATTTATTTATAACCGAATTTCTTGTAAATCACCATTTACTATAAATAATTAAAGTCCAACTTAAATTATTTATTTCATGAGAAAATATTTGCAACTTTTGTAATTTTAAACTTAAGGGCCCAAAAACTCATTTTTCACCAAAAACATTTTGGCTCATTTAAAATTCACAAATATGTTAACCATCTAATGGCCCAACAACATCAAGGCCCATGCCATTGAGAGTGTGGGAGGAGAGAAGGAAGACTAGACATGGTTGTGGGAAAAGTTGTTCCAAAAAGTTGCATGTCATGCCTTGAAAACTCAAAAAGTAGTCTCCCAACCTTTCACCTCCCATGCATGCATATTATAAGGTTTTTATCAAAATAAAAACCATGGACTAAATTTAATTATCTCAAACATATTTGAGACTAATTAAACATTACTTGAATTTACCCAAGTCCCACTAGCTAAATAATTAATTAAAATTGAGCTCTACAAGACTCAATATAATTTAATTAATTCAACACTTGAATTAATTTAATTATTTGGACTCTACTAGGTCCACTAGTGTTTAATTAATTCAACACTTGAATTAATTTAATTTAGTCCATAATAATGTTTATGAAAATCACAATTTTCAAATACATTATTCACTTGGCCAAATTTTAATTTAGGAACACTTCCATAAATCAAAATTTACATTTCTCTCATAGAAGTCATACTTCTATTTTTCTTTACACTTATAAACTCATTTATAAGTCGTTCAACACATTGAACTATTTTCTCCTTTATAGAAGTCATACTTCTAATTTTCCTTACGCTTATAAACTCCTTTATAAGCCGTTCAACACATTGAACTATTTTTACTTCTCAACGGGATCTAGAAAGCTAGTACTTGTGTGGCCCTCAATGGTTCATTGATACAACTAACCGTGGGTTCACATCTCCATGTGATTCGGACTAAACATGTCCTTATATGAGCATACCCCAATTGCTCCATTCTTACTTATCAACACCTTGATAAAAAGAATGTCAGAAGTCAAGTCTGATAGTACCCAACCAACCATGTTAAACGCCTAGCAGCATCGCTTACATGATTCCATAGGTATCAAATGATAGTGCCTGCAAGAACCATTCAATTATGGTTAGCGTACAGTACGGTCCCTTCAACTCATATATCCCGATCGATTCGACAACCATTGGTTTATCGAGAGTTGTCAATGAATCGATACTATGTGTCATGTCGTAGTTGCATCGATGGTGTAACCTATGAAACCCTTTCATAGTTACCACCATACTCTGGCCAGAGATTTCAACCTACATACACATGATAACACATAGGATATCCATACCCGAAGGTAAGCGGTGAATCCCCGACTACAATGCATCGACTCCTATGTGTTTCGACAGAACACCCAACCTTGCCACCTGATGACCCCATGAGAGTCGGTAAACAAGTCAAAGTGTAATTCTAGCACATAGAGTCTCAATGTTGTCCCGGGTCATAAGGACTAATGGTGTACAACCATAAACTAGGACATTTCCACTCGATAAGTGAGAACCACTTGGAAAGTCCTTTTATGGAGGGTTGTTCAGTGCACTCAACAAGGAGCACCTATCTGCATGTTCGGACATCACAATGTCCCCTACCAATGAAACTTGGTACTCACATCGCAGATACTAGTCTCTAACTCGAGCGGCCTATATCCTTCTTAGTGGCGGCTGAATCGACTAGGAACCGTTTAGAATATACAGTATTACAAATATGAGTTTCATGATACTCATCATATGAGCATCTCATATTCTTTCTACCATTTGTATATTCAAGGGCTTTATCTATGCAACTAGCATGGGTATACAGATAAAGATGTGCCAAAATAATAATATCAAATATTACTAAAATAAAGATTGCTTATACATAGAGTTTCATTGTGAACACTCGGCCAACACTTGGCTCGACGGGCACCTACTCTAACAAGAACCAGATATGGACACTATGAATTTATTGTCATGCCTTTTGGGTTAACGAATGCACCGGCGGTATTTTTGGGATTGATGAACCGCGTCTTTCAGAAATATTTGGATGATTTTGTTATCATATATATCGATGATATCTTGATTTATTCAAAGAATATGATGGAGCATGCAGAACATTTAAGAACTGTGTTACGAATTTTGAGGGCGGAGAAATTATATGCTAAACTGTCGGAATGCGAGTTTTGGTTGAAACAGGTGGTGTTTCTGGGACATATTATATCCGGAGACGGGATATCTGTTGATCCCAGTAAAGTTGAGACAGTGATTTCTTGGCCGAGACCGACATCTGTACCAGAGATACGCAGTTTTATGGGTTTGGCAGGATATTATGGCCAATTCATTAAAGATTTTTTGAGTATTGCCAAACCGATTGCACAGTTGACTCAGAAAAATGCTCCGTTTGTTTGGTCTGAGGAATGTGAGACCAGTTTTCTTGAACTGAAGAAAAGATTGACCAGTGCTCCTGTGTTGACGATTCCTTCAGGCACTGGTGATTTTGTTGTCTATTGTGATGCATCTCACCGCAGATTAGGTTGTGTTTTTGTGGGGACCCGGACGCTAATCATTTTCTTAATCATCGTTGGGATTTAAATAATCAGTTCTGATAAACAGGGTCTAAAAATTTTTCCTTTTTTAAAATATAAACGCGGAAGGTAATGGCATCTAATAATATACATATCTGTATAAAATACATTTCAGTATTAAAATACAATAATCTAGTCTAAGGTTCAACTACTAAATTCAAGTAATAAAACCAAGTCTATATCCAAGTCCGGAATCACCACGCTAACTCGTCTTCTCTCGTCGTCTTCTTGACCCCGATCCTATCCCACCTGTTGTCATGCACACATACAAAACAAGACAACAGCCGGATAACTCCGGTGAGAATAAATCCCAGTATAAAACATGGTAAACATGTATATACATAAAATCATTCATGAAACATGATGTTACGAATAAAATCGAAACATTAGATTTCATAAGCTATGAAATCTAATCACACAACAAGCATGCACTTCAAATCAACCAACCATGCATATAACCAATCTAAATCATAAAAACATGCTAGCACAATTGGAAGCAATAATGATGGGTCCTATGATCTAGGAACCACATCCATATAAGCATGCAGTCCTAATCAAATCACGTCTAGACTTGACTCGACTAGAACTCTAGGGATCCCGGTGTGAATAAGACGTCACTACCTACCCTCCAATCGGGGTAATGAACGTCTCATTCCTAGACTTCGGTCTGAGCTGTATCAACGGCGGCAATAAGAGTAATACCTACTCCTATGCTGAGATACACCGAAACGTCCAGATATTTGACAATGCCTGTCAAAGACTTTCCTATCTTAACTGCAATGAATAACAATCTGTAAACAAAGCATAATCATATTCATAACTGAATATCACAATTATCTTACCTGCTTGAATACAGATTCTATAATCAAAGCATAATCAGATAACAATATAACCAATAATCTAGTATGTGATTTTATTGGGAAACTCAAATTAATCTAATTTGAGTTATGCGTCCCAAATATCACATGAATTATACCTTTGTCTTCCTGATCTGATGAAGACGACGTCTCGAAGTCGAAGCTGTTCATCCCTGATCTGAAACGACAATAACAAATACACTGTATCAATATGTCGTTCAAATCACAATCTGTTCTGAACAATACCCAATTCAGTACAAAATCTGATCACATCAACAATATCACGAGATAACAGAAACCAATACTGAATCTGATCAATCCGTACCAACTGATGTTTAGACGGCATATCATATCATGTCGATAACCCGACAATCTCAACATCACAAATAACCTATCAGAACTTGGAGTCAATACCATAATATCATTATTCTAATTCCAGCATATGAATGTCTAACAACTGCATCTTCAGAAATGCTGAAATATATAATACAGACATACGGTATTATTTCCTCTATCTGACTTCACATAACTACTGAATAACCTATCCAGACCCATAAGAATAATCCTCTATGATTTAGAATACTACCATTTAGTTTGAAGTCTCAGTCAATATCTTCTAAAATTCATAACAATTGTATAACCAACTTATTCTTAAATCTGTCTTCGATTATACAATATCTACGGTAGTATAAACACCATATCTGAATCATATTCAATTCTGACAATATCATAAATTCAAATCTCGTCTAAACGTAACAAAACTTACGTCCAGTTGTAGCCTGCGTTGCTAGGAACACAGTACCGAAGTCGGATTCAAAATCAGACGGGCGGATCGTTCGCAAATTGAATTCTAAACCACGAATTCTCCAAATTCTCTATTCTTCCCTTTTCTCATTTTTGGATTAACGTTTAAGATGATATACATGTATATATATATATATATATATACACTCGTAACATGCATCGAGCCAAGTGGCTCACCTTTCAAGTTGCACGTCGCTCGCTAGGGCGGTCAAAACCTACCGCTAGGGCGAAGCACTCTCGGCCCTCACAATTCTACATGCGCGCTCGGGCGAACAAAAAGTGCCGCCCGGGCGAAGGACTCTCGGCTTTCTACCATTAAACCCTCTCGCTCGGGCGGTCATAAACTCCCGCCCGGGCGAATGACATTCGGCCCAAATCTTGTGTCCCTCATAATTTTTTTCCAATTTGATCTCGAACTGGCCCGGCTATAATTACATCAAGTCATAATCAACAAATCATCTCAGATTACGTTAATTAAATTCTCGGGCATTACATTTCTCCCCCTCTTAGATCTGAGTTCGTCCTCGAACTCACCAATCATCAAACCGAATCTGTCAAAAGAAATATATGACAGAGGTTAACATCCAAACTCATTTCACTAGCCGAATCAATCCCATATTACAGGCTATATAACACCTGTATACGCCAATTGCAATTTATAACAAAGCAATACCACCTGTAGTTGCTATTCCATCTTCGGCTCCCAATACCAATCGTCATCATCCGACATTGGTTTCTTACATCTATTCATTCTAATCTAGCTGGATAGTTATGGTCATACCGTAAGTCATACCCTGACAACCATTCATAACCGCTAGTACTAACATCTAGTACTAAAGTTCTACCCATATCCGCCAATATCTGGTTACTACACGCTGACTACCTGTCAATCTGTAACAACTTTGCGAGGGAGAACTCATGATATTTCCGTCACAAGTACCGCTCCATCCAAATCACAATCTGATATCATCTAATGCAGCATTCTAGTAAATTTGACAATTCCTTTGACATTGATCTATGTCATCTGGTTCTATTTGTACGTAATCTGGTACAAACTGATAGATATAGATTGAATATTCTGTCAATCATAATCATATCATATCATAAGCTGTAGAATTGACGGTACTTTTATCCCGAAAGCCATACTCACATTTTCTTATT
Organism: Primulina eburnea; assembly: GCF_022965805.1. Classification (NCBI taxonomy): domain Eukaryota; kingdom Viridiplantae; phylum Streptophyta; class Magnoliopsida; order Lamiales; family Gesneriaceae; genus Primulina; species Primulina eburnea. The sequence goes on along the minus strand of NC_133101.1, from coordinate 37,089,605 downwards.
CAGAAATATACTAAATCGGTAATCATCTTCTGATTCATATCTTTTTGGCTTCTTTTGTTCTCAATTCAAACATATCGGTACCATTTCTACCAATCTTACAACATAATTTGCTGTCCCACCTGATTTCATCTATCTATGCCACATTATCTGTTCGAATATCTTACATTCTGAAATAGCTGAATGAAACCTGAATCCACCCCAGTGCAGTTCTGACACTACCTGTGACGTCAGATTCGAACTAATGTTGTACAAGATCAGTTAATAACATAAAAGAACGAAGAAATACCTACCTGGTATTCGGCTCTGACTATCAATACCAAAAGCTGTAAACAATTCTGATAACACACGATAACCAAACCCATAGAAAACGCAAACTCATACAGATGTTATATTGATCTGATCAACAAAATACAGGTCTGAAAATTCTGATCACCGTTCGGAACTACAGTATTTTCCACAACAACGCTGATACAATTGGAACTGCATAGTATCACACACTGAATAATACTTACAATAACATCAACTCAAACTCAGAATAGAAATGTCCTATGCTGATCTAGTGAGTTTAAGAAAACTCATAACATAATAGATTCTGGCTGGCTGACCAATCTTCATACTGTCCAGATCAACTGCTATATTTCATCTGCAAATAGAATATACTCCCAACCAATATACGATGTCTCAAATACTGATTTAGAATCATAACAATACTCAGCAGATGTAAAATAATACAAGAAAAAGATAATCAGAATAAGATAATCTGTCCAAATCAGATAAGGAAGTTCTGACATATCTGACATTTTACTAATTCTGACATTCCTGATACCACATAGTCTGAATATAAACCTGTATCAATAACTGCATTCGGATCCATACCTGACCCATTGCTGTATACAATAATCACGGTTCTCGGAATATTTCACCCAGTCTTCAAATATTCAATATAAACAATCAGATGCTATGGATATATCCCGGAATCATAGATATAACAAGCATAATTCTTCAAAATACCCCTGAACACATAATCTGTCAATTTAGAAACCAACTAAAATGTCTTCCAGAGAAATACACAATCAACTGGATTCCTTAGCCCATACTTTAATCTGTCACTTCTTCTTGTTCATTCTGATATAAAACACATCTGACATCCTATCTAGGCCAACAACAGTCAACTATTAGATTACTAGCCCATGTGTTACTGCTAGACTCGATTTCAGTGGATCTACTGAATACATAAGGATACCATCTGTTCCTTTCTGTAATAATCGAGTCCTAAACCCTACAATTTTCTGAGGACTTCTGGATCTAAAATCCTCATTTATCAACTAGATCTGGTCTTAATCTTACTATTTCTGGAACACATTCTACGATATTTCTGTACTTGTTTAGCATATACATGTCAATAATGCAATCCAAATCAGACAATTACAAGTACATCATAATCTAATCCAGTCCCATCCTCATCTAACTGAGTATATAATATGTCACAGAAATTGCTGATATCAACATATTCCTCCAAACAGTAAGGAAATCAATACTACAGCACAAACAGACCCCATAAATATAGCATATCATCATGCTACTCAATCACAGATACTCATGGCGAATGCATTAGTATATATCAATACATCTGCAGTATAATCATAAAAAATGATACCTGTTGTAACTACTGGGTCTGTTTTTCTGTCATTGTCACCAATGACTGTGCTCTTTACGATCTTCGAAAATGTTTCTGAGGACAAACTTTAGCAAAGTGTCCCGTCTGCTTACAGATATTGCACTTCCCAAGCACTCCTTTGCATTGCTCTGAGGAATGTCTCCCTCCGCAAATCCTACAGTATACTCTTGTATAGCTCGGGCTGGAACCACTGGAACTAGAAGAAACATTTCCTACTTTCTTGAACGGTTTCTTTTGAGCTTTCAATGGTTCTTTCTTTATATCACTGCTGCTGCCAATCTCGACTCTAGGAGGCAGTTGCTGTGGATTCGGAGTTGGAAGAGCATACAACACTTCCTGTTGTCCTGTCAGAACCGTTTCCGCTCTTTTGGCTCTATTCAAAGTATCAGCAAAACTACTTGATTGCTTCACATTCACCAATGTACGTACTTCTGGATTCAATCCCTGAATGAACTGACTAGAAATAGCATCATCATTTCTAGCCACAAGAGGAGCAAAACGTAGAAGTGTGAAGAAATGTGCCAAGTACTCTTCAATACTCATCTGGCCTTGTCTCAGGTTTGCAAATTCTGCACTTCTGTCCTCTCTATATGACCCGGGGAAAAATCTTTGATAAAACTCAAACTTGAAAGTCTTCCACGTAATCACTGAACGACTCTGCTCTAAAGCTCCTTTGGTGAGTAACCACCATCTCCTGGCAGTCTCATGCAATTGGTTCTCAATAAGCCTAATTCTACACTCATCTGTGAAATTCAGGAATTCAAATAACATTTCTGTCTCCTCTAGCCATTTCTCACAATCTACTGACGTCTCAGTTCCTTTCAGAATTGGCGGTTGAAACGACTGAAACCTCTGTAACTGTGTTTCCATCTGAATTTCTGCCACATCTATCTGAGATTCTGTTCTATCTGTCTGATCATATGACGTACTGCCTTTTTCTGGAATTCTGCGGGGAGCTATATTTGATTACCAAAACATCAGTAATCCCATACCACAAACCTGTTTCAAATCTTTTCCTGACCATCTTACTGCTGGTCATGAATCCGATCTGATTCGTATTCAGTGATACATAATACCAATCTACTTCACATAATCAGGTAAACATGTATCTTTAAGCAGTAACACATAGTCTCATGCTAGCACACAATGTCAGTCAACATTAAAATCAATCTCATGCTAGCACACACATGCAAGGAAAGAAAATTCATCTACCCCGCTCATTCTCTTCTATCTCAATCTAAGTCAGTCTAACAGATCTCTCAGTTCTGACTATCTCAATCTAAAGATCTATCTCTAAAGGATCTTCGCTCTGATACCACCTGTTGTGGGGACCCGGACGCTAATCATTTTCTTAATCATCGTTGGGATTTAAATAATCAGTTCTGATAAACAGGGTCTAAAAATTTTTCCTTTTTTAAAATATAAACGCGGAAGGTAATGGCATCTAATAATATACATATCTGTATAAAATACATTTCAGTATTAAAATACAATAATCTAGTCTAAGGTTCAACTACTAAATTCAAGTAATAAAACCAAGTCTATATCCAAGTCCGGAATCACCACGCTAACTCGTCTTCTCTCGTCGTCTTCTTGACCCCGATCCTATCCCACCTGTTGTCATGCACACATACAAAACAAGACAACAGCCGGATAACTCCGGTGAGAATAAATCCCAGTATAAAACATGGTAAACATGTATATACATAAAATCATTCATGAAACATGATGTTACGAATAAAATCGAAACATTAGATTTCATAAGCTATGAAATCTAATCACACAACAAGCATGCACTTCAAATCAACCAACCATGCATATAACCAATCTAAATCATAAAAACATGCTAGCACAATTGGAAGCAATAATGATGGGTCCTATGATCTAGGAACCACATCCATATAAGCATGCAGTCCTAATCAAATCACGTCTAGACTTGACTCGACTAGAACTCTAGGGATCCCGGTGTGAATAAGACGTCACTACCTACCCTCCAATCGGGGTAATGAACGTCTCATTCCTAGACTTTGGTCTGAGCTGTATCAACGGCGGCAATAAGAGTAATACCTACTCCTATGCTGAGATACACCGAAACGTCCAGATATTTGACAATGCCTGTCAAAGACTTTCCTATCTTAACTGCAATGAATTGATACTATGTGTCATGTCGTAGTTGCATCGATGGTGTAACCTATGAAACCCTTTCATAGTTACCACCATACTCTGGCCAGAGATTTCAACCTACATACACATGATAACACATAGGATATCCATACCCGAAGGTAAGCGGTGAATCCCCGACTACAATGCATCGACTCCTATGTGTTTCGACAGAACACCCAACCTTGCCACCTGATGACCCCATGAGAGTCGGTAAACAAGTCAAAGTGTAATTCTAGCACATAGAGTCTCAATGTTGTCCCGGGTCATAAGGACTAATGGTGTACAACCATAAACTAGGACATTTCCACTCGATAAGTGAGAACCACTTGGAAAGTCCTTTTATGGAGGGTTGTTCAGTGCACTCAACAAGGAGCACCTATCTGCATGTTCGGACATCACAATGTCCCCTACCAATGAAACTTGGTACTCACATCGCAGATACTAGTCTCTAACTCGAGCGGCCTATATCCTTCTTAGTGGCGGCTGAATCGACTAGGAACCGTTTAGAATATACAGTATTACAAATATGAGTTTCATGATACTCATCATATGAGCATCTCATATTCTTTCTACCATTTGTATATTCAAGGGCTTTATCTATGCAACTAGCATGGGTATACAGATAAAGATGTGCCAAAATAATAATATCAAATATTACTAAAATAAAGATTGCTTATACATAGAGTTTCATTGTGAACACTCGGCCAACACTTGGCTCGACGGGCACCTACTCTAACAAGAACCAGATATGGACACTATGAATTTATTGTCATGCCTTTTGGGTTAACGAATGCACCGGCGGTATTTTTGGGATTGATGAACCGCGTCTTTCAGAAATATTTGGATGATTTTGTTATCATATATATCGATGATATCTTGATTTATTCAAAGAATATGATGGAGCATGCAGAACATTTAAGAACTGTGTTACGAATTTTGAGGGCGGAGAAATTATATGCTAAACTGTCGGAATGCGAGTTTTGGTTGAAACAGGTGGTGTTTCTGGGACATATTATATCCGGAGACGGGATATCTGTTGATCCCAGTAAAGTTGAGACAGTGATTTCTTGGCCGAGACCGACATCTGTACCAGAGATACGCAGTTTTATGGGTTTGGCAGGATATTATGGCCAATTCATTAAAGATTTTTTGAGTATTGCCAAACCGATTGCACAGTTGACTCAGAAAAATGCTCCGTTTGTTTGGTCTGAGGAATGTGAGACCAGTTTTCTTGAACTGAAGAAAAGATTGACCAGTGCTCCTGTGTTGACGATTCCTTCAGGCACTGGTGATTTTGTTGTCTATTGTGATGCATCTCACCGCAGATTAGGTTGTGTTTTTGTGGGGACCCGGACGCTAATCATTTTCTTAATCATCGTTGGGATTTAAATAATCAGTTCTGATAAACAGGGTCTAAAAATTTTTCCTTTTTTAAAATATAAACGCGGAAGGTAATGGCATCTAATAATATACATATCTGTATAAAATACATTTCAGTATTAAAATACAATAATCTAGTCTAAGGTTCAACTACTAAATTCAAGTAATAAAACCAAGTCTATATCCAAGTCCGGAATCACCACGCTAACTCGTCTTCTCTCGTCGTCTTCTTGACCCCGATCCTATCCCACCTGTTGTCATGCACACATACAAAACAAGACAACAGCCGGATAACTCCGGTGAGAATAAATCCCAGTATAAAACATGGTAAACATGTATATACATAAAATCATTCATGAAACATGATGTTACGAATAAAATCGAAACATTAGATTTCATAAGCTATGAAATCTAATCACACAACAAGCATGCACTTCAAATCAACCAACCATGCATATAACCAATCTAAATCATAAAAACATGCTAGCACAATTGGAAGCAATAATGATGGGTCCTATGATCTAGGAACCACATCCATATAAGCATGCAGTCCTAATCAAATCACGTCTAGACTTGACTCGACTAGAACTCTAGGGATCCCGGTGTGAATAAGACGTCACTACCTACCCTCCAATCGGGGTAATGAACGTCTCATTCCTAGACTTCGGTCTGAGCTGTATCAACGGCGGCAATAAGAGTAATACCTACTCCTATGCTGAGATACACCGAAACGTCCAGATATTTGACAATGCCTGTCAAAGACTTTCCTATCTTAACTGCAATGAATAACAATCTGTAAACAAAGCATAATCATATTCATAACTGAATATCACAATTATCTTACCTGCTTGAATACAGATTCTATAATCAAAGCATAATCAGATAACAATATAACCAATAATCTAGTATGTGATTTTATTGGGAAACTCAAATTAATCTAATTTGAGTTATGCGTCCCAAATATCACATGAATTATACCTTTGTCTTCCTGATCTGATGAAGACGACGTCTCGAAGTCGAAGCTGTTCATCCCTGATCTGAAACGACAATAACAAATACACTGTATCAATATGTCGTTCAAATCACAATCTGTTCTGAACAATACCCAATTCAGTACAAAATCTGATCACATCAACAATATCACGAGATAACAGAAACCAATACTGAATCTGATCAATCCGTACCAACTGATGTTTAGACGGCATATCATATCATGTCGATAACCCGACAATCTCAACATCACAAATAACCTATCAGAACTTGGAGTCAATACCATAATATCATTATTCTAATTCCAGCATATGAATGTCTAACAACTGCATCTTCAGAAATGCTGAAATATATAATACAGACATACGGTATTATTTCCTCTATCTGACTTCACATAACTACTGAATAACCTATCCAGACCCATAAGAATAATCCTCTATGATTTAGAATACTACCATTTAGTTTGAAGTCTCAGTCAATATCTTCTAAAATTCATAACAATTGTATAACCAACTTATTCTTAAATCTGTCTTCGATTATACAATATCTACGGTAGTATAAACACCATATCTGAATCATATTCAATTCTGACAATATCATAAATTCAAATCTCGTCTAAACGTAACAAAACTTACGTCCAGTTGTAGCCTGCGTTGCTAGGAACACAGTACCGAAGTCGGATTCAAAATCAGACGGGCGGATCGTTCGCAAATTGAATTCTAAACCACGAATTCTCCAAATTCTCTATTCTTCCCTTTTCTCATTTTTGGATTAACGTTTAAGATGATATACATGTATATATATATATATATATATACACTCGTAACATGCATCGAGCCAAGTGGCTCACCTTTCAAGTTGCACGTCGCTCGCTAGGGCGGTCAAAACCTACCGCTAGGGCGAAGCACTCTCGGCCCTCACAATTCTACATGCGCGCTCGGGCGAACAAAAAGTGCCGCCCGGGCGAAGGACTCTCGGCTTTCTACCATTAAACCCTCTCGCTCGGGCGGTCATAAACTCCCGCCCGGGCGAATGACATTCGGCCCAAATCTTGTGTCCCTCATAATTTTTTTCCAATTTGATCTCGAACTGGCCCGGCTATAATTACATCAAGTCATAATCAACAAATCATCTCAGATTACGTTAATTAAATTCTCGGGCATTACATTTCTCCCCCTCTTAGATCTGAGTTCGTCCTCGAACTCACCAATCATCAAACCGAATCTGTCAAAAGAAATATATGACAGAGGTTAACATCCAAACTCATTTCACTAGCCGAATCAATCCCATATTACAGGCTATATAACACCTGTATACGCCAATTGCAATTTATAACAAAGCAATACCACCTGTAGTTGCTATTCCATCTTCGGCTCCCAATACCAATCGTCATCATCCGACATTGGTTTCTTACATCTATTCATTCTAATCTAGCTGGATAGTTATGGTCATACCGTAAGTCATACCCTGACAACCATTCATAACCGCTAGTACTAACATCTAGTACTAAAGTTCTACCCATATCCGCCAATATCTGGTTACTACACGCTGACTACCTGTCAATCTGTAACAACTTTGCGAGGGAGAACTCATGATATTTCCGTCACAAGTACCGCTCCATCCAAATCACAATCTGATATCATCTAATGCAGCATTCTAGTAAATTTGACAATTCCTTTGACATTGATCTATGTCATCTGGTTCTATTTGTACGTAATCTGGTACAAACTGATAGATATAGATTGAATATTCTGTCAATCATAATCATATCATATCATAAGCTGTAGAATTGACGGTACTTTTATCCCGAAAGCCATACTCACATTTTCTTATTCAGAAATATACTAAATCGGTAATCATCTTCTGATTCATATCTTTTTGGCTTCTTTTGTTCTCAATTCAAACATATCGGTACCATTTCTACCAATCTTACAACATAATTTGCTGTCCCACCTGATTTCATCTATCTATGCCACATTATCTGTTCGAATATCTTACATTCTGAAATAGCTGAATGAAACCTGAATCCACCCCAGTGCAGTTCTGACACTACCTGTGACGTCAGATTCGAACTAATGTTGTACAAGATCAGTTAATAACATAAAAGAACGAAGAAATACCTACCTGGTATTCGGCTCTGACTATCAATACCAAAAGCTGTAAACAATTCTGATAACACACGATAACCAAACCCATAGAAAACGCAAACTCATACAGATGTTATATTGATCTGATCAACAAAATACAGGTCTGAAAATTCTGATCACCGTTCGGAACTACAGTATTTTCCACAACAACGCTGATACAATTGGAACTGCATAGTATCACACACTGAATAATACTTACAATAACATCAACTCAAACTCAGAATAGAAATGTCCTATGCTGATCTAGTGAGTTTAAGAAAACTCATAACATAATAGATTCTGGCTGGCTGACCAATCTTCATACTGTCCAGATCAACTGCTATATTTCATCTGCAAATAGAATATACTCCCAACCAATATACGATGTCTCAAATACTGATTTAGAATCATAACAATACTCAGCAGATGTAAAATAATACAAGAAAAAGATAATCAGAATAAGATAATCTGTCCAAATCAGATAAGGAAGTTCTGACATATCTGACATTTTACTAATTCTGACATTCCTGATACCACATAGTCTGAATATAAACCTGTATCAATAACTGCATTCGGATCCATACCTGACCCATTGCTGTATACAATAATCACGGTTCTCGGAATATTTCACCCAGTCTTCAAATATTCAATATAAACAATCAGATGCTATGGATATATCCCGGAATCATAGATATAACAAGCATAATTCTTCAAAATACCCCTGAACACATAATCTGTCAATTTAGAAACCAACTAAAATGTCTTCCAGAGAAATACACAATCAACTGGATTCCTTAGCCCATACTTTAATCTGTCACTTCTTCTTGTTCATTCTGATATAAAACACATCTGACATCCTATCTAGGCCAACAACAGTCAACTATTAGATTACTAGCCCATGTGTTACTGCTAGACTCGATTTCAGTGGATCTACTGAATACATAAGGATACCATCTGTTCCTTTCTGTAATAATCGAGTCCTAAACCCTACAATTTTCTGAGGACTTCTGGATCTAAAATCCTCATTTATCAACTAGATCTGGTCTTAATCTTACTATTTCTGGAACACATTCTACGATATTTCTGTACTTGTTTAGCATATACATGTCAATAATGCAATCCAAATCAGACAATTACAAGTACATCATAATCTAATCCAGTCCCATCCTCATCTAACTGAGTATATAATATGTCACAGAAATTGCTGATATCAACATATTCCTCCAAACAGTAAGGAAATCAATACTACAGCACAAACAGACCCCATAAATATAGCATATCATCATGCTACTCAATCACAGATACTCATGGCGAATGCATTAGTATATATCAATACATCTGCAGTATAATCATAAAAAATGATACCTGTTGTAACTACTGGGTCTGTTTTTCTGTCATTGTCACCAATGACTGTGCTCTTTACGATCTTCGAAAATGTTTCTGAGGACAAACTTTAGCAAAGTGTCCCGTCTGCTTACAGATATTGCACTTCCCAAGCACTCCTTTGCATTGCTCTGAGGAATGTCTCCCTCCGCAAATCCTACAGTATACTCTTGTATAGCTCGGGCTGGAACCACTGGAACTAGAAGAAACATTTCCTACTTTCTTGAACGGTTTCTTTTGAGCTTTCAATGGTTCTTTCTTTATATCACTGCTGCTGCCAATCTCGACTCTAGGAGGCAGTTGCTGTGGATTCGGAGTTGGAAGAGCATACAACACTTCCTGTTGTCCTGTCAGAACCGTTTCCGCTCTTTTGGCTCTATTCAAAGTATCAGCAAAACTACTTGATTGCTTCACATTCACCAATGTACGTACTTCTGGATTCAATCCCTGAATGAACTGACTAGAAATAGCATCATCATTTCTAGCCACAAGAGGAGCAAAACGTAGAAGTGTGAAGAAATGTGCCAAGTACTCTTCAATACTCATCTGGCCTTGTCTCAGGTTTGCAAATTCTGCACTTCTGTCCTCTCTATATGACCCGGGGAAAAATCTTTGATAAAACTCAAACTTGAAAGTCTTCCACGTAATCACTGAACGACTCTGCTCTAAAGCTCCTTTGGTGAGTAACCACCATCTCCTGGCAGTCTCATGCAATTGGTTCTCAATAAGCCTAATTCTACACTCATCTGTGAAATTCAGGAATTCAAATAACATTTCTGTCTCCTCTAGCCATTTCTCACAATCTACTGACGTCTCAGTTCCTTTCAGAATTGGCGGTTGAAACGACTGAAACCTCTGTAACTGTGTTTCCATCTGAATTTCTGCCACATCTATCTGAGATTCTGTTCTATCTGTCTGATCATATGACGTACTGCCTTTTTCTGGAATTCTGCGGGGAGCTATATTTGATTACCAAAACATCAGTAATCCCATACCACAAACCTGTTTCAAATCTTTTCCTGACCATCTTACTGCTGGTCATGAATCCGATCTGATTCGTATTCAGTGATACATAATACCAATCTACTTCACATAATCAGGTAAACATGTATCTTTAAGCAGTAACACATAGTCTCATGCTAGCACACAATGTCAGTCAACATTAAAATCAATCTCATGCTAGCACACACATGCAAGGAAAGAAAATTCATCTACCCCGCTCATTCTCTTCTATCTCAATCTAAGTCAGTCTAACAGATCTCTCAGTTCTGACTATCTCAATCTAAAGATCTATCTCTAAAGGATCTTCGCTCTGATACCACCTGTTGTGGGGACCCGGACGCTAATCATTTTCTTAATCATCGTTGGGATTTAAATAATCAGTTCTGATAAACAGGGTCTAAAAATTTTTCCTTTTTTAAAATATAAACGCGGAAGGTAATGGCATCTAATAATATACATATCTGTATAAAATACATTTCAGTATTAAAATACAATAATCTAGTCTAAGGTTCAACTACTAAATTCAAGTAATAAAACCAAGTCTATATCCAAGTCCGGAATCACCACGCTAACTCGTCTTCTCTCGTCGTCTTCTTGACCCCGATCCTATCCCACCTGTTGTCATGCACACATACAAAACAAGACAACAGCCGGATAACTCCGGTGAGAATAAATCCCAGTATAAAACATGGTAAACATGTATATACATAAAATCATTCATGAAACATGATGTTACGAATAAAATCGAAACATTAGATTTCATAAGCTATGAAATCTAATCACACAACAAGCATGCACTTCAAATCAACCAACCATGCATATAACCAATCTAAATCATAAAAACATGCTAGCACAATTGGAAGCAATAATGATGGGTCCTATGATCTAGGAACCACATCCATATAAGCATGCAGTCCTAATCAAATCACGTCTAGACTTGACTCGACTAGAACTCTAGGGATCCCGGTGTGAATAAGACGTCACTACCTACCCTCCAATCGGGGTAATGAACGTCTCATTCCTAGACTTCGGTCTGAGCTGTATCAACGGCGGCAATAAGAGTAATACCTACTCCTATGCTGAGATACACCGAAACGTCCAGATATTTGACAATGCCTGTCAAAGACTTTCCTATCTTAACTGCAATGAATAACAATCTGTAAACAAAGCATAATCATATTCATAACTGAATATCACAATTATCTTACCTGCTTGAATACAGATTCTATAATCAAAGCATAATCAGATAACAATATAACCAATAATCTAGTATGTGATTTTATTGGGAAACTCAAATTAATCTAATTTGAGTTATGCGTCCCAAATATCACATGAATTATACCTTTGTCTTCCTGATCTGATGAAGACGATGTCTCGAAGTCGAATCTGTTCATCCCTGATCTGAAACGACAATAACAAATACACTGTATCAATATGTCGTTCAAATCACAATCTGTTCTGAACAATACCCAATTCAGTACAAAATCTGATCACATCAACAATATCACGAGATAACAGAAACCAATACTGAATATGATCAATCTGTACCAACTGATGTTTAGACGGCATATCATATCATGTCGATAACCCGACAATCTCAACATCACAAATAACCTATCAGAACTTGGAGTCAATACCATAATATCATTATTCTAATTCCAGCATATGAATGTCTAACAACTGCATCTTCAGAAATGCTGAAATATATAATACAGACATACGGTATTATTTCCTCTATCTGACTTCACATAACTACTGAATAACCTATCCAGACCCATAAGAATAATCCTCTATGATTTAGAATACTACCATTTAGTTTGAAGTCTCAGTCAATATCTTCTAAAATTCATAACAATTGTATAACCAACTTATTCTTAAATCTGTCTTCGATTATACAATATCTACGGTAGTATAAACACCATATCTGAATCATATTCAATTCTGACAATATCATAAATTCAAATCTCGTCTAAACGTAACAAAACTTACGTCCAGTTGTAGCCTGCGTTGCTAGGAACACAGTACCGAAGTCGGATTCAAAATCAGACGGGCGGATCGTTCGCAAATTGAATTCTAAACCACGAATTCTCCAAATTCTCTATTCTTCCCTTTTCTCATTTTTGGATTAACGTTTAAGATGATATACATGTATATATATATATATATATATATACACTCGTAACATGCATCGAGCCAAGTGGCTCACCTTTCAAGTTGCACGTCGCTCGCTAGGGCGGTCAAAACCTACCGCTAGGGCGAAGCACTCTCGGCCCTCACAATTCTACATAAGCGCTCGGGCGAACAAAAAGTGCCGCCCGGGCGAAGGACTCTCGGCTTTCTACCATTAAACCCTCTCGCTCGGGCGGTCATAAACTCCCGCCCGGGCGAATGACATTCGGCCCAAATCTTGTGTCCCTCATAATTTTTTTCCAATTTGATCTCGAACTGGCCCGGCTATAATTACATCAAGTCATAATCAACAAATCATCTCAGATTACGTTAATTAAATTCTCGGGCATTCCAGTTTTGATGCAGCGGGGGCATGTGATTGTTTATGCCTCGAGACAGCTGAAACCCCACGAATCTCGTTATCCAATTCATGATCTTGAGTTGGCAGCCATAGTCTTTGCTTTGAAGATATGGCGACATTATTTGTACGGTGAGAAGTTTGAAATCTATTCTGATCATAAAAGCTTGAAATATCTGTTTTCACAATCCGAATTGAATATGAGACAGCGACGATGGCTTGATTTATTGAAAGATTTTTATTGTGAAATCAAATACTACCCAGGAAAATCTAATGCAGCAACTGATGCACTAAGTCGAAAGGTATGTTCTTTATCCTTGTCGACTATAGGTGTTTCGAATTTGATTGAAGACTGCTGTTTGTCTGGATTAGTATTTGAGACAGATCGGAGACCTATGAGATTATATACTATTCAAGCTGAACCAGAGCTGATTTTGAGAATTAAAGCAACTCAGAAAGATGATCAAAATATACAGAAGTCGATTGCTATGGTTAAAGCGGGACATAGATCGGAATATCAAGTTCAAAATGGTATTTTGTATGTGAATAATCGTCTGGTTGTGCCAAATGTTTCAGAACTGAGACAGCGAATACTTACAGAAGCGCACAACAGTCGTTTTAGTATTCATCCTGGTGGCAGGAAAATGTATAATGATTTGAGGACACAATATTAGTGGAAACAAATGAAATCTGATGTTACTGAATTTGTAGCCAAATGTCTGAATTGCCAACAGGTGAAGGCTGAAAGAAAGAAACCTGGAGGACTGCTACAGAGTTTGTCCATTCCTGAATGGAAATGGGATCACATTTCTATGGATTTTGTGACGCAGTTACCGAGATCCTCCCCAGGTTGTGATGCGATTTGGGTCGTGATTGATCGATTGACCAAATTAGCATGCTTTATTCCATACAAAATGACGTATAGATATGATCAGATGGCCGATATCTATGTCAAGGAAGTGGTTAGACTGAACGGAGTGCCGAAGTCGATTGTGTCAGACCATGTTCCTCGGTTTACTTCGCACTTCTGGCAGAGTTTACAGCAAGCTCTCGGTAAGTTACATCTAAGTACCGCATATCATCCACAGACTGACGGACATTCAGAACGGACAATTCAGACATTGGAAGATATGCTGAGAGCTGTAGTGCTTGATTTTAGCACTAATTGGCAAGATGCATTGCCTCTTTGTGAGTTTTCGTACAACAACAACTATCAAACGAGTATTGAGATGGCTCCATTCGATGCGTTGTACGGAAAGAAATGTCGATCCCCGTTATATTGGAATGATATCTCTGAAGTGCCTGAGACTGGACCTGATATGATCAGAGATATGACTGAAAAAGTGAAATTAATTAAGAAGAAAATGAAGGCAGCCCAGGACAGACAAGCCAAATATGCCAACCTTCGGCGACGACCGTTGGTATTTGAGGTAGGAGACCGAGTGTCCCTGAAGATCTCTCCTTTCAGGGATGTTGTCTGATTTGGGAAGAAAGGAAAATTGTCTTTACGATACGTCGGTCCTTATGAGATTCTCGAGAATATAGTAAATCGAGCCTATTGACTCGCATTGCCGCCTTCATTATCTGGAATGCATGATATTTTCATGTATCGATGCTGCGGAAATACCTCCTTGATGATTCTCACGTTATGCAGCCAGACGAGACAGAACTTGATGAAAATCTTAGTTATATTGAAAAACCGATCCGGATTATCGATCGTAAAGAAAAACAACTCAGAACAAAGACGATTCCTCTTGTGAAATTACAATGGACTCGTCATGGCGTTGAAGAAGCCACTTGGGAGACTGAATCATTTATGAGACAGGAATTCCCAGCATTGTTTCACTGATGTAAATTTATATTACATTCCTTATACAGTTTCTGTATATACTCCTTATTGATACGATAGATTGCCTGTGATTTCAGGGACGAAATCATATCTTAAGGGGGGAGAAATGTAATACCCAGGATTTTATATCATGGTAATCTGAGTTTATTGAGTATGAATTGATATAATTATAGACGGGCTATTACGAGACCAGATTGGCCAAAACTATGAAGGGTGCAAGTTTTAGATAGAATTGTTGGCGCCCGAGCGGTAGGAAATGACCGCCCGAGCGCCAGTGTTTAACAAGAAAAGTGCTCGGACAGAAAGTATGGTGCCCGAGCGGTAGAATATTACAGTCCGAGCGCCAGTGGATATCAAATGGAAGTCTCGGACAGAGGGTTCCGCGCTCGAGCGGTAATGATCGACCGCCCGAGCGCCAACCGAGATTCATGAAAAATAGACACGTACCATTAACCGAGCAACTTGATATATATATACGTATATCTTGCTATATTCTTCAAAAACCAACAGAAGGAATCGAGAAAAGGTTTCTGTGAAAGAGCGAAATATCCTTACGCCTTTATACTTCAATCCGTCCGTCCGAATTGTAATCTGACTTCAGTACTGTAATCCTATCAACGTAGGCTACAACTTGACGTAAGTTTTGCTACGTTTTGACATGTTATGAAATTATGCTATTGTCAGAATTGAATATGATTCATATACGATGTTCTTGATATGTTAGACATCGTAGAATCGAAGTCAGATTAAGAAACAGATTGATTATGGAATTGTTATGATTTTTCAGAGTATATGGATTGATTTTGGAACGGATTTGGATTATGGATTGATTATAGAATGTATTCGATATGGGTTATGGATTGTAACTATTATCTGGTGATGTTGTATTTACGGGGATATTGAAATTGTACCGTTATGCCGTTGATTTTGAATTAAATCCAGATAGATCAGATTGTTATGGATTTGGAAGGTATACTGACATGAGATTATTGATATTGTCATTGACAGACAGACTGTGAATTCAGGACTTCGACCGAGCCGGAAACCGACGAAAGAAAGGTATAAGTCAATGTGGTACTAAGAGATCGACTTGAGTCAGTTTGGACTTGAGTTTCCCTAAATCACATACTTTATTTTATTGCATTGATATTTGCATGTATTTGATTGATATACTTGTTCTATAGCAGGTATCAGATTACTTGTTCTCTTGATATATAGACATCAGGTATTAGTCGAGTAATCTTGTGACAGAAGTGCCTGATAGTGGCGGGATCGCCACGGGCACATTGCACGATGTTACAAGATAGTGTATTGGCGATAGAGCCAAAGTCTGTCACCGGATGATTGGCTGTCGATGTGGATAGAATTCGGGTTCCTTCTATTACTGTTGATCGATATCGTATCGGTGTGGATAGAATTGGAGCTTCTTCTATTACTGATGATCGATGTTATATCGGTGTGGATAGAGTCGGACCTATTTCTATTACTGGTGATCGATACCGTATCGATGTGGATAGAATCGGTCTTTCTTCTATTACTGGTGATCAATACGGAATGCCAACGTCTGGAAACCGGGATCCCTAGACTAGGATTGAGTCTAGTCTAAATCGTGTAGCTAGAATATTGTCGACAGTTTGATATTGGTTATGTTTCAGATTTTGATACTGATTATTGTTACCCGTTACATGCTTTATATTGTTTATATGATTGCATGTTCGTTGATTTATACTGGGATTATATTCTCACCGGAATTATCCGGCTGTTGTCTTGTCTGTATGTGTACATGACAACAGGTGGGACAGTTTCAGGGTCACGGAGATGAAGAGAGAGATCATGATTAGAGTGGAGGCTCCGGACTTGGATTAGAGATAGGGTTGAACACTTGACATTAGATGTTAAACCTTAGTTGAATAAATATATGTGGTAAGGACTTGTACTTTTATATACTGAGATGTATATATGTTTTTATGTCACTACGTTCTGCATTATTTTAAAAAAAAATATTTAGACCCTGTTTATTATAATTGATTAATTAGTCCCAATTATGATTAAGAACATGATTAGCGTCCGGGTGCCCACAATATGCGTGCAAAAATATGTCATTTATCAGTATCTCATATACCAAATCAAGTATTTACAGACTCAAATTAGATATTTCGCAAGTAAAACTAAGCACTTTAATTTTCAATTTCGAGAAGCCAAGATGGTATTCAATTTCATCACGCAAAAACCTAAAGGCTGCATCTCCCCAACCATATCCAAAAAATGTTTTTCAAAATTTCCAAGCATGGGAAAAAAAGTTTGGTGTGCCAAAATTACTAATAGGAATATAACACAATCAAGCTCATTCCCTGCCAACTCGAATATTTTCTCTATGATGACATTTCTCTGAACTCAATTCACTCCCTTGAAATGACATTGAAGGAAGATAGAAACCAACTTTAAGTCGATGTTAATTGGTTGACCAATACTCGAAAACCCTATAAAGATAGAGAAATCCCTAGAAGTGAATGGCACCATCGTATTGCTTCCAAAACAAAAGTTTCAGGTCTCTACTTCAAAACGTTTAAGAATTGCATAGACTCTTGAGGTGCTTATAGAATGCTTTTGGTTCTTCAACCAAGGTGCAAGAAGTTAAGCCTCTATTGTAAGGTCTAGGAAATTTGAACTACGTAACCTGACTGTATGCAATATAAGGTTTTATTTAATACATTTGTTTATTGATTTTTATGCATTTTATTGCATGAGTATGGCATGGATTGTTGGTTATTTAAGAGTTTCATGCATTAGGGTGTTTAGATGCATTTCGTGCTTGAACGAGTAATGGAGACCGAGGATAATCAAGAAAATATTTTTATTTAATAATTATTTTTAATTATTTAATATAATCTTTATTTGAGAAAGAATTTCGAAAATGAGCTTTTGTTGGGTATTTTTACTCGCCGGGTCATATTTTAAACTTGTAAGCAAATTTTAACGATTCAGAGGACTTTTTGAGGTTTCGGGCAATATTTTAAAAAACGTACCAAAACAAAAATATTTTTCCGGAGTGTGTTTGGGCTTGATGTGTTTATTTCAGTGCTTAATGGACCCAAAACCGTTTTAAACCTTTTAAATTTTTAATTAGGGGCCATGAGTGTGTTAATTCCTACTTAAACCCTACACCATCAAACCCTAACCCTACCCTAACCTATTCCGCCACCCACCCCATAGCAGCATCATTTTTTGAAGCCCTCTTCAGCTGAAAGTCTCTGTTTTCTATCCAGTTTTTAAGCAAGCTTCTTCCATGCTCCTCCAGTGCTAGTCCGACACGGGTATCTTCAAGTTTACACACATAAAAATGTTAAGGCACACATGTATCTCCTTTTTCTTTCCTTCACGCTAATAGTATGCTGAAATAGATGTATTTGCATGAGAATTTAATTATCTATCTTGAGGTTTAATTTTTATGCAAATATTTGACATGAAAGTGCATCCTTTTGTTTCATTCTCATGTTGTCTTGATTATGGTTCAAGGGGCTGCAAGAATTAGGAACTTAAGGGGCTGGTCATGTCGAGAATCAAGGTGTGATAGGTGCTTGAGTCTCGGGTAGTCGAGCTTGAGAGGGAGTCGTTCAGATCGTGATCTTTGTTCAAGGTGTTCGGTAGATCGGATGGTAGGAGGGAAAGACAACGGTGTGAGGGTGGCTCCAGAACTTGGACCAGACCTTGGTGGGTTGAGTCATGGCCTGGAAGCGCTCGAACACCACTGGTCTTGACTTTAGGGCCGCATGAGGGGCACGAGTGAAGGAAGTGTCACGATTGCGCGTTTTGGGTGGTTAGCGAGTGGTTACAATTTTCTGCATGCATGGGGCTGTGAGCTTGGGTTAGATTGGTCCAGGAGGGGTCCAGCGGTGAGCTAGGCATGGTGGTTCGAGGCCAGTTCGATTCGTTTAAGAGTAGAGTAGAAGTTAGCTTTGATATGTGGGGATTCTTGTCTGCCGCAGGGTTAGTGCCGCGGAACTACAATTTAGGTGCCGCAGAGCCTAGTCTTCAAATTAAATAGCGCTGCAGTGCTGATGTTGGGCGCCTAGGCACTAAGTAAGCACCGCATCGCCACAGTGTCAGTACCTAGATGCTAGTCCAGGGTTTGAGGAGCTTTAGTTTAAGTGCAATTGTATCGTTTTGGAATTAATACATCATTATGACTGAGCTTAGTGAGGGTTAGATTAGGTCATGTGAAGTTTGATTAACAATCTTTGAATTATGGTTTAATCGTAGTCGTCTTCGTGTCGAGTTAGTAGTCCTGGCAGCGTCCTAAACACAATTTTGACATGTTTTAAATGTTTATGTTATCTTTTATATGAACTTGTATGAAATTATGAAAAATACGTTGAATGCTTGGTTTTAAGGAAAAATTACGTATATGCATGTTTTTATAAGTGATGAAAATGATGATGTTTTTGAAGGATGAGAGCTTTTGTGGCTGACGATATATGCATATGATGAGCTGTATGGCCAAGGCTCAGTGGAAGGGTAATACTCTCGCTGATGTCCTAACTGTCGGGTACCACTTTTATATGTAGATGGATCCATCGAGTAGAGCTGATACGATAGAGCTGATATGAAAGTCATAATTAACGAACTGAAATCAATTAAAGAAAATTAACAAGTATATGATGATATGATGATATGTTTAGACACATTATGTTTTTACGATATGTTTAAGTTTACGCTTTTAAGATCATGAAACGTATTTTTATTACGGTACTTTTCACTATTGTATGTTATGCATATGTACTAACTATTAACATTACAGGTGTGTTGAGACTTTAGACTCAAAAGGCGTGAATGTTGCAGGTGAGCATACTGATGAGGAGGCTGGAGGCACCGAAACCTGAGTAGGTTAGGCTAATATTTGCGCACGTGAACCCGATGACCATATATTTTCCGCACATAACGATTTGATATAAAAGTGGACATGATTATTTTGTACGCTGTGTTTTGACATGTTGATGGTTGTGAGGATTTTTACTTATTTCATATTTGAATTATTTTAAAATGTAAGTCGGGGTTTGACGTTTTGTCTATTTTTAAACTGCAGTATTTTTATTTGTCATAGGACTACAATTATTTTTGAAAGATGATAATTTCAGCAGTTTTGCATGCATGCATAATTTATGATATTTTTGGGTTTGAGCTTGTAAAAAAAATATTTAGTAGCATTTTTAACCAGTAGACGTTTCAGTTAGTATTAAATCAAGGATCTTTTGTATGGTTGTGCCACCGAAAGTTTTTGCAGCTCAGTTTTCAAGCCTCAGATCTGTAAGCTTTTATGTTTTAAATGTTTTTGTAACGTCCCAAAAATTTGAAGGTCTACGTGAACCACATGCATGTAAGTTATTAAATTTATTTGGTATTTTATTAAATTGTTTTAATGCATTAAATGCATGTTTATTTCATAAAAATGGGTTTTAATTCATGGTTTATTAGCATAATGGTTTTTAAGTTGCATTTCGCGCTTGAACAAAGATCGGAGACCGGGGAATTATCAGGAAAATTATTTTTATTATATGATTAATTTTTATTAATTAATAGTAGATGTTTTAAATGTATTTTTCAAGAAATGGGCTTTGTTGGGTAGTTTTACCCACCAGAGCATATTTTTAATCGGTACAGGAAATTTTATCGAGTCAGGGTACTTTTTCAAGCCTCGGGCAATATTTTCAAAAACTTACCTAAACGAAATATTTATCGGGAGTGTGTTTGGACTTGATGGGCCCATTTTTAAGCTTACTGGACTCAAACCTCTTTTAATCCCTTTTAAATTAAGGTTAAGGCCCATTAGCTTATTTTTTTTATTTATTTAATTAGCCCTAATCATCCACTAAACCTAAACTAATCTCCATCAGCCCACCACCCCTTCATCAGCAACCCTTCTCACACCGGTCTTCAGCAGCCCTTAGCAGCAAGACTTCGGCCAATCCATTTCTTTCAAGAAAAGTTCCCCGGCAACTCCGCGACGCTCGTTTCTCCGATGTTCTTGTGTATATTACTTCAAGGCACGCTTGTATTTTCATTTCCTCATCTTACACGTCATATACATACTGAATTTAATATATTTGTATGAGAATTGTATGATCTACACAATGCTTGTTTTTTTTTGTGAAAGTTTGACATGAAATTTGTTTATGGTTGCATGATACTCACGTTTTGTTGTGTGGTTGCAAAGGGGCTGCCATTTTTTTGTGTTTTTATGGGCTGTAGATGATGGTGAGAGGGTTTCAATAGGCTGAAGTTGATGGTTAGATGGGTTAAGTCGAGGGTCGATTGGTTTTTTTGTTGAAGTGTGTCACAAAACCCGTCAGCCTCGGTTATTTTGAATTCTGCGACTTGTTGTTTGGTTTTATAGAAATGTGTTCAACATATGATTTGTAGCACTCTCTACTATGTTTGATTATTTAGCAAATTTGTAATTTTCTGATAATCAACGAGGGAGATATGATTTTTATCGTAAAGTCGCTCAAGCTATGTAATTTCTGTGTCTCAAACCCGGCACCCTCTATTATTTCAAATTATGCAACCTATTGGTTGGTTTTCTAGAAATGTGTTCATCATATGTTTTGCAGCACTCTCTGTTGTCTTCGATTTGATAGCAAATTCGTAATTTTCTGATAAGAAACGAGGGAGATATGATTTTTATCGTAATATCGCTCAAGCTGGGAAAATTTGTGCGCTTACACTAGAGATTTCAAGCAACCTTTGGGATTGTTTCTAGGTCCTAAGTGGTCTGAAATAAGTGGGTCAGAGGCTGGTCATGGAGGTTTGAGTCATGGTTCCAGTTAGGAAAAAATTGGTTAAGTTTCGGTTCGATTCGAAGTAAAACCGGGACCCCGGTCCAAGTTTTTAAACGAATCGATTAAGTTTTGAAATGAGCTGGAGTTTATGTCTAAGAAATACTTGTAATATGTTTTGGGATGTTTTAAGGAGTTTGGTAAGCTTCGGGTCAAATTTTAGAGGTCTAGGGGTAAAATGGTGATTTTGGTTTTCTAGGGGCAAAATGGTCATTTTGCACACGGGGTGATATTTTGGTCCTGACAGAGCCCTGAGTACATTTTATCATTTTTAAATGTTTATGCATCATGTTTATGATTTTATGTAATTATGATAAATATGGTGCATGCTTGATTTTAAGGAAGAAGTTACGTATATGCATGTTTTTATTAAGTGATGAATATGATGATGTTTATGAACGATGGGAATTGGTTGTGACTGATGATATATATGTATACGATGACATGAGATATGATGTGCTGAGGTCAAGGGTCAGTGGATGGGTAATGTTGTCGATGATGCCCCGTCGCCCGGTACCGTGGTTATACATAGATGGATCCATCGAATAGTGATGATACGATAAAGCTGATATGAAAGTCACAACTAATGAACTCAATTCAATTAAAAGAAAATGTATACATATATGATGACATGAGATGAAAGGTTTTGACAAGATATGATTTTACACGACACGTTTATATTAATGCTTTTAAGTTCATGAAATATATGTTGAGTATGGTATTTCTCACTGCTGTGTACCATGTATATGTACTTGATATTCCTGTTACATGTGTGTTAAGTCTATAGACTCACTATGCATGTGTGATGCAGGTGAGTTTGATGATGAGGGGACTGGAGGTGCCGAACTCTGAGTAAGCAGACCTGGTGCGGTGAAACGACCCGAGGACCGCATGTTTTTCTCATTATGATTTATGAGATTTGAGAGGATATGAACATTTTTATACGTCGACGATTTTAAGATTTTTATTCGTTTATGTTTGCGTATACTTTTGGACGAGTTTGATTATTTTAAACTGAATTATTTTTACTGTTAAATGTTTAAGATTAATTTTTTAAATGCTATATTTTTCTGTAGAGAGCATGCATGCAAAATAGTATAATGTTATTTCGAAAATGTCAATTTTCAAAAAACAAAAAAAATTCCGCACTTTTAAATGAGTAGACTTTACAATTGGTATCAGAGCAAGAGTCCTGTATAGGGTTGTGTCACCGCCAGCTTCTGCAGCTCAGTCTTCAAGCCTCAAGTCTGTAAGTTTACATGTTTTAAATGTTTTGAAAGTTTTAATACTATCACCTCCATGTTTACATGATATACGTTTTACAGTACATCTTTATATGTCATTATGTCTTGAGATTAGATGCTTTAAAATTTTTATGCATGTTACGACATGAAATGAGAAATTATATGATTTCATGCATGATGACTTTGTGGAGGCATTGGACATGATTAAGAATTTGGTTATTGGGCTTTAGGAAAAGTAGAAAATGATTAGAATATACTGGTTTTTGGTTAGTAAATACTGATGTTCTACTCTTTGGATTGTAAGTTAGTCATGAAGATTATGAATGCTTTTGGGACTTGTAGATTTTCTAAGAAATTACCGATGGTTAGTGGTTACCAGTTGAGTTAATTTTTGAGGATTTCATATAAGAATAATGATTCGAGGACTACGTGTAATGCCCGGGATTTATTCATTTTAATTTGAGATTAATCTGAAATGATTTATGGATTAATTGATGTAATTATAGACGGAAAGTAATAGACCGGGAAAGACGAGAAAAGACGCAAAAGATGTGCGAGGGTATTGCATTTCCGCACATGCGCGACTTGATGCGCGAGCATGCGCGGAACGGGCAGAAGACCCCGCGCATATGCGCGGAGTGAGGGTGCGCATATGCGCGAGGTGTCTAACAGCATTTCCAGAGAATGTGGCGCACATGCGCGGAAGACGAACGCGCATATGCTCGAGAAGCCAAGCGACATGTCCAGAGAACCTCGCGCATATGCGCCGAGGGAAGGCGCGCATATGCACGAGAGCTGCCGAGATGCACGCGCCGAGACTTTGTGTCTCGCGCATATGCGCGAGACGTGTATTACAAAGAACAAGTCATGTTTTATATACATGCAAGGTGTGTATATTTATATATATATATACATATCAATCCTTTGACTTAAAAATGAAAGAGGAAGAGAAACGATCTGTCGAGGAAAGCTCAAGTTCTAATTTACGATCTGGTCATCTGAGTTGAAATCCGAGTACAGCACCGTGTTCCTATCGATGACAGCTGCAACAGGACGTAAGTTTTGTTAGGTTTTGATATCGTTTGAAATTATGATATTGTCAAAATTGAATATGAATCATATATGGTGTTTCTGATATAGTAGGCATTGTATATTTGAAGTCAGATTGAAGAACATATTGTGTATGTGATTTCTATGATTTTCTGAACCGATATAATCGAGATTATACAGATTTGAGATTACTATCTGTTATTGTTGAGATTATGACCTGTACCGATATTGATTGTGAGTTCGGTTATTATATTTGTGATGTTGAGACTGACAGGGTTATCTAGACTTTATTGTTATGCTGTCAAAACATCAATACATTGATATTGATCAGATTCAGTATTGATTGAGATTATATTGTTGTATCATTGACATTGATAAGATTATGTCTTGATTTGAGTATTGATCAGAACAGGTTCTGAATTGAACTGTATATTGATATTGTGCATGTTCGATTTTGTCATTGTCAGATTGGGTATGGACAGATTTGAAATAGAAACTTCGACTTCGTCAAACGGAGAAGATAAATGTATAAATTGATGTTGATGTGGGATTGCACAACTCGAGTTTGATTTAACTTGAGTTTCCCAAAATCACATACTTTATTTTATTGCATTGTTATTTGCCATTGAATGAAATTCATATCTTTGATCTATTGATTTATGTATTGAGTTATAAGCGGATAAGCCTAGTCGCAAATGAGTTATCTTGTGACGAGTAGTGCCGGATAGTGATGGAATCGTCACTGGCACATTGCACATTGCACATTGCCACAAGATAGGATATTGGTGAAAATGCCAAATCCTGTGACGGATAGGTCAATACACCGGATGTTTGGTCATATCGAAGTGGATAGAATTGGAGTTTCTTCTATTACTGATGTTCGATATGAAAAGTGCCAAAGTTCGTGAATAAGAACATACCACCACCCCGATCAGGAGTATAGGTGGGTGTATGTTTTTATTCCGATCGGGATCCCTAGATTAGGACGAGTAGAGTCAGAGTCCATGAGTCAATGAGTGTGATTCAGAGTTTGTGTTGATTCATGTGTCGGATTTGATATATGTTATATTCAGAGTTTATACTAATTCATGTTTATGATTTTGATACATGTTATGAATGTTTATTTCATGCTTTTATAATTGTTTATATGAAATGCATGTATACATGATTTATACTGGGAATGTAATTCTCACCAGAGCTATCCGGCTGTTGTCTTGTTTGTATGTGTGCTTGACAACAGGTGGGACATAATCAGGATCAGGAAGAGGATGAGAGATTATAGTTAGCATGGAGATCCGGGCCCAGAAGTAGAGTAGGATTCAGCACTTGATGTATAGATGTTGAACCTAGTTGAGATAGATACCTGTAGTACATGTGTTGTACTTTTATACTGACATGTATATTAGATAGATTACATTACGTTTCCGCATTTATAATTTTAAAAGAAAATTTTTAGTCCCACTTTTTCTTAATTGTTATTTGACGTTAATAATGATTAAAACATGAATTAGTGTCCGAGTCACCACAACAAGTAGTATCAGAGCGATAGGTACAGAACTGTAGGTTTTTGAGACTGAGATAGAAGATAGTGAGGGGGTAGAATGAATTTTCTTTCCTTGCATGTGATTGCTAGCATGTAATTTATTATAATGTTGAATTACATTGTATATGCTAATATTGCGATATGTGTTTATTGCTTTTGAGGATACATGTTACCTGAATATCTGAGTTGATTTGGTAATATGTATTATTTATGAATGAATCAGAACCACTTCTTGATCAGAGGTAAGATGATCAGGAAGCGACTGAGACGGATTTGTCTCATGTGATTGATAACTCTTGTGATCATCAGATATACCTCCTCGAAGAATTCCGGAACGAGGTAGTACTTCGACTAATCAGATGGATGTGTCAGAAACTCTGATAGAAACACAGAGGTTTCAGTCGTTTCAACCGCCGATTCTGAAGGGTACTGAGACGCAAGTTGATTGTGAGAATTGGCTAGATGACATAGACATGCTATTTGAATTTCTTGGTTTCACAGATGATTGTAGAGTTAAACTGATTGGGAACCAGTTACGGGAAGTCGCAAGGAGTTGGTGGCTGGTAACTAAAGAAGCCTTAGAACAGCGTGGTCCAGTGATTACATGGAAGATTTTTAAAGTTGAATTCTATCAAAGATTTTTCCCTGTATCATACAGAGAGGATAAAGGTGCAGAGTTTGCAAATCTAAGATAGGGTCAGTTAAATATTGATGAGTATTTGGCCCAGTTCTTCATCTTGCTACGTTTTGCCCCTCACGTGGCTAGGAATGATGCAGCTGTATTTGATCAGTTCATCCAGGGATTGAATCCGGAGATACGTGCATTGGTAAATGTGAAACGACCGAATAACCTTGCTGATACCCTGAACAGAGCCAAAAGAGCAGAAACAGTTCTGATGAGACAAAAGGAAGCCTCGTATGTTTTTCCAGCACCGAGACCACAACAAATGCCTCCCAGAATCGAGATTGACTGTAATGCTCGAGATTCTTGTTGATATGTTTGAATTGATATATATAGTATAAATAAGGAATGTAAGAACAGACGGGGAGAAACGACGTTGAAAAACTTGAATATATTGAGGAAGAGAGACCGCACCCGTGCTTCTGATTTGACCGCACCGGCGGTGTATGGACAGTAGGGTATGATATTGCTACTGGAGGTTGAGCGCACCCGCGGTGCTAGACAGACCGCACCACCCGCGGTAGTGCTACAGTAGGGTCAGCGCACCCGTGGTATAAGACAGAGCGCACCTGCGGTCGCTTATTCTGGAATTTTTGGATAGGGATTGTGAGTTGAGCTCACCCGCGGTGCAATAATGAGCGCACCCGCGGTGCGACGTGCAGAACAAAGAAAATGCCATGTGTTTTTATCATGCAAGATATATATATATGTGTTGTCTTCATTCCTTCGAATTGCATATCAGACCACCGAGGAAGCTTCAGAATTCCTTAAAATTTCTTGTAGTTTAGAATTTAACTTGTGCAAGATATATTCATCCTATTTTCAATCCGAGCTCAGATTTGTGTTGCTCTCATCAAGCACTTCAAGAGGATGTAAGTTCTATTCATTTCCTAGATGGTTTGAAGTTTAGATGTTGGAGAAATCTGGATATGAGTGAGATTATGTGTTCTTATGATTATTGTGATCGTACACATACAAACGGATCGAAGAAATAATACCGTATATGATTGTTCTCAATTTCCAACATATTTATATTCCGATTTCTGCAGATTTTTAGATGCTAAGGAGTATATTATGTATAATAGCCAAGCCTGGTGTACGGTACGGTTTAAGATTTCATTTGATTATTGATATTTGGTTAAGTTTTAGTATAGTTGTGATGTTAAGAGTTGTGATTATGGGTCATAGTATTGTTGGTTTTTATTGTTTTGTAGCGTTGTTGTTATTAGTCGATGGTAGTTGTATTGTTTCAGCGTTGTGATTCGATTTTAGTTGCAAAAGAGTTTGTTTTGGCCGAGACCAGACCGCACCCGTGGTATTTATTGCAAGATTTTAAGTTGGTTTGCCGAACAGACACTGCACCAGCGGTGTAAGTGGTAACGCACCCGCGGTGAAGGTACCGCACCCGCAGTAAGTTTTTTCCCGCACCTGCGGTCGACATTTTCAGATTTTTGGTTGTGTTGCCGAGGGCATAGCGCACCCGCGGTGCATGTTGGAGCGCACCCGCGGTCGATGAATAGTGAAAGCGTGTTTTTTGCTTTAAGTGATATAATTGGATGTTTTGGCTCATTTCTCTCATTTCTTTCCCTCATTCTCGATTTTCAGCTCTTGGGGAGGCTAGGGTTTCTTCATTTCTTCTCTTCCTTTCTTTGATCCAAGCTTGTTGTTGGTGTTTTGTGGTGAGATTAAGATTATTTTGGGATCAAGGAAGCTGTTTTGGTATGATTTATTCTTGGTTTGGTGTTGGGAGAATTGTTGGGTTTGTTGATTGTGTTGGTATTTTGGATTAAATAGTTTGATTGTTGGATTATTGGGTTATTGATGGTGTTATATATGGTTTATTGTTGTAGGAATTCAACCAAGAGATTAGTTGAAGGTGTTCTTGTTGGTTGTAAGTGGAATCTCATTTATTGTGCTCACATGATAATATATGTATGGTATTTCAATGGTTTTAATGTGTTATTTCCTTCATTGATTCATGATTATATATTGATACACTTTGTTGTATATATTGGAGGCATTTTTATGTCTCAATTATGGTAAAAGGGAATACAAGAGATTAAAGTCTTCAAAGTATTTGATGAAATGTCAAAGAGATAATTCAAATGATTTTTGGATTGATAGATTCATAGTTAGAGATTGCATGCAATTAGTTGATCAACGACCACAGGCTTATATCCCTCAGAGTTATCGATTTATATCGATGGGATATAGGTAAGAGACAGAGATACTATATAGATATCAATCAAACATAGAAAAGAGAAATACCATCTTATTGATATTGCTATGTTATTCATGTTTTAAAGTTGATGGTATTTATTGTTTTCAACGTCATGTTTTCAGAGTATGATATGTATCATTGCTATGTAAGAGTTCTACTTTATGAGTTTTATACTCATTTCAGTTACTTCATGTGATGCAGATAAGAGTGACGGGCCGGGACGTTGATTGTGGGCCGGAGTCATATGCATATCAAGATGGAAGGAAGAAGATATTTTGATGGCATTTTGGACATGATCATAAAAATGATATTTTGTATTTTGGTTTTATCATTTCATTGATCATGTATTTACATTTGTTTGTAAAGATTTTTATGTCGAGAACTTTTTACCCTTCCTTTTTCAAGAAAATTTTAATTTCCGCTGTTATTTTAATAAAACTGGTCAGAGGTGTCATATTATCTTGGTTATGAGCTGAGGATTATGACTTATTGATATATATTGTTGTTTGAGTTGACCGGTATCGTGAAACTACGCCGTTATGCCGTCGATTGTACTGCGATTGGCTAATGATTTGTACAAGGCTTGTTTTGAGTTGTATCTTTATAGAATACATCTATACATTGACATTTCAGATTTGGATTGTCATATTTGATATGGACAGATTGGAATACGAGACTTCGTCTTCGTCAGATCAGGAGGACAAAGGTATAAATCGATGTTCACTGGGAGATCAACTGGAGTTAGAGTTAACTCGAGTTTCCCTAAACCATATACTTGTCTGATATTGTTTTTATACCGTTGCATGTTTAAATGATTAAGTTTATTTGATTGAATTAGAAAGTAGAGAGCATATAGATATTGAGTGAGAGTTACTGACATAAGGGTTAGATTATGACAGTATAGTCACTAACCCATTACACTTTGTCAGAATAGGCTTAGTCTTGGAGATACGCCAAGACACCGGACGTTTGGTCATATCGTCGTGATTGTGAGTAGAGTCGCTCATATCATAGATATTCGATATAGCGAGGGCTAAAGTCCGTAAATAAGAACATACCGCCATCACGATTGGTGTAGTAGGTGGGATAATTGATACGTTCTTATTCACCGGGATCCCTAGAGTATATGAGAGATGAGTCGAGTTTTAGATGTCGAATAAAGAACTTGATTTATAGACTTGTATTGATTTATGTTTCGTAGATTATGATTCATGTTTTATTTACAGTAGTGTAACGATGCATGTTGTTCGATTATGCTGCATGTAATAAGATTTAATTCATGCTTTTATATCAGTTATATAGTTGCATGTATACATTATTTATACTGGGATTTATTCTCACCGGAGTATCCGGCTGTTGTCTTGTTAGTATGTGTGTATGACAACAGGTGGGACAAGATCGGGGTCAAGAAGATGACGAGAGAAGACGAGTTTAGAGTAGAGATTCCGGACTTATTATAGACTTGGTTTTAATACCTGAAATGTAGTAGTTGAACCTTAGACTAGTTGAATGCTTATTGTACTTTTATACTGATATGTATATTAGTTAAATTCCATTACGTTCCGCATTTACATTTAAAAAAAAAAAAATTTAGACCATATTTATTGAAATTGATAATTAAATCACAAAGACAATTAATAAGATGATTAGCGTCCGGGTCCCCACATTGACAGCAACAATGGCGGAAAGAAAGAACAGTTGAAAGCTCGAAAGAAGCAGTTCAAGAAGTTAGGGAGCGGTTTATCTAGCTCCAGCGGTTCTAGCCCGAGTTATACTGGAATTTATTGTAGAACTTGCGGAGGGAGACATCCCACGAAGCAATGCCATGGAGTGACTGGTAGATGCAATATCTATAGACAGCAGGGACATTTTGCTAGAGTTTGTCCACAGAGAGGTTCACGGAGATCTCATGGAGCAGAATCATCTGGTGGTAGTGACCGAGGAACAGACCCAAGATGCACTTGATGATATAGTGACAGGTAACTGTTCTTTTATGATTATTTTGAGTATGTATTAAGAGATATTCATACATCCTATACATGATTCTATATGAATTGCATTGATATATGCTATATCTGTTGGGTCTGTATGTACTGCAGTATTGATTTCTTTATTTCTTGGGGGGGGAAAGATTGATATCAGTGCATTCTGTAAATATCGTATACTGCAGTAAGATGAGAATGAGATTGAGTTATACTGTGTTGTACTTGTGTTGTCTTATTCTGACTGCATTATTGATATTGATGTGTTGACAAGTACAGAACTATTGTAGATTCTTGCCAGGAGATGGTAAGATTCGGACCTGAAATGGCCGAAGAATGAATAATATACGGTAAGGATTTTCGATTTAAATTTTCTTTGATATCCATATTATTTATGACTCGATGATTATCGAAAGGAATGGAGTAATTCCTTATGCATTCAGTTGATTACTGAAACTAAGCGTATCATGGATTGATTTGCTAGTAGCAGGAGAATTGCTAAAGTCTTTCTAGATGAAATTCCTAGTTTGCCTTATATCAGGGAGAGTGATTTCAGCCTTGACTCGATATCAAGTACTGTTCTTATTTTTAGAACTTCGTACAGAATGATACTGATTGATACTGATTGAATTGAAAGAATTGAAATATCAGTTAGAAGATTTATTGGCCGAAAGTTACAATTGATTGAATGTGTTTCTTGGGATATATCAGCTATGGTTGTGAGTTGATAAACTCTGTGTTTAGAACATTTTGATGATTCTCTGATTAGTTGATCTATGATATTTTGGTATATTCGAAGAATCTGACTGATTTTGTTGAATATCTGAGAATTGCATTGAATATTTTGAGGATTGAGATGTTATATACAGAAATGCTTGAAATGTGAATCTTGACTGAAACAGATGGTATTCGGGGTATTTTATATCCGTAGAAAATATACTGATTGATTTCAGCACAGTGAGACCGTGATCAGTTGGCTGAGAACAACATCGGTGTCAGATATTTATCGATGCATGAGTTTAGCAGGCTATTATATACGATTGTTGTTGTGAAATTGCTGGAGAATTTTTATTGTTCTAAAACAGTAGTTGAGACAGATTATACTGTTTGTGGGGACATTACATTTGAAAATTATATAGCAGTTGATCTAAACAACTCGAAGATGTGATCGGTTAGTCCGAATCGACAGTAGTGTCAGACATTGCGTTTTATGAGTTTAATAGAGCAGTGATTGAAATTTCGAATCTAATCCGATATTACAGTTGTTCTGAATCCGTGGTTGATACAGATTGTTATGCATCGTTGAAATTATATACAGTTTAAACAGAACTAGAGCTGATTTTGAAAATTAAAGCAGTTCAGAAATTTGATCAGAATGTTTAGAACTCGGTTTCGATAATCAGAAGAGGGTGTCGATCAGGATATCAAGTATGTGATACTGTATTGTATGTGTATAATCGACTTGGTTGTGCTGAATATTTGAATTTGAAATGACAGATATGGTTAGAAGTGCACAGTAGCCGATTCAGTATTTATTCTGGTGACAGACCATATATGATAATTCGAAAAGATAGTTTTGATAGAAATAGATAAGATTAGTTGTGACAGAATTTGTACTGAGATGTCTATATTGGCCACCAATAGGAGAGAACGAGATGAACCAGGAGATTGGTTATATAAATTATTGATTCCTGAATAGAAATTGGAGTACATTTCTATGGATTTTGTGACGAAACTATCACAATATTATCAAGATTGTGATGTGATATGATTGTGATTGACAGATGGCTCGAATCTGTATATGTTATTTTTACAGGAAGATGTACAGACATGATCAGACGACTGAATTGTATATCAGAAAAGTGGGCAAATTGCACTGAATGTTAAAGTTGATTTTATCATACCACGATTTTCGGTTGATTTTGTACTTTTGGCAGAATATACAACAAGATCTTTCACCAATCGTTTATAGATCAACGGATAGTTGGAGCGAACTATCCTGATAATGGAGGATATCCAGGAACTGTGGTGCTGGATTTTAGCACTAGTTGACATGATTTGTTGTCACTTGTAAATTATCGTATAACGATAATTATCAGATGATTTTTGAGATAGCATCATTCGAGACATTGTACAGTGAGAACTGTAGATTTCCTTGTATGAGGATAATATCTCTGAGATACCTGATATTGGACCTAATAGGATCAGAGATATAATAAATAAATTGAAGCTGACATAGAAAGAAATGAAGAAAGCTCAGAATAGACAGACTGAGTATATCAATGCCGGATGATAATTGTTGATATTTGCGGTTGAAGATTGAATATAACCCTGATTGAATTATCAAATTGATAACAGATGATAGTATTAATTTGTTCTAAGCTATTAATTGTTATATACGGATGTTGTATAGCCAGTATTGTGAGATTTATTCTATCATCAGTTATTTCGAGTAGTATTATGAGATTATACTTCTTGAATTATTATTTCAGATTGGAGTTAGAGATCCATGAAAGAAAAATAATCCCGAATGAAGACTATTCCGCTGTTGAAAATACAGTAAAATCGTCAGGGTATCAAAGAGACTATCTTAAAGACAAAATCAGATATGAGACTGAGATTTCAGAATTGTTTCATTGCAATGAGTTTTCTGATTAACCTCTATCATACATTTCTTTCTTTATCTGAGTTGATTGCTTGTGATTTCGAGGACGAAATCGAATCTTAGGGGGGGAGAAATGTAATGCCCAGGATTTTATTTATTGTAATTTGAGATTAATCTGAAATAATTTATGGATTAATTGTTGTAATTATAGACGGAAAGTATTAGACTGGGAAAGACGAGA
This sequence comes from Primulina eburnea, assembly GCF_022965805.1. NCBI lineage: Eukaryota > Viridiplantae > Streptophyta > Magnoliopsida > Lamiales > Gesneriaceae > Primulina > Primulina eburnea. Next base: position 37,056,106 of record NC_133101.1, on the reverse strand, counting down.
AAAGACGCAAAAGATGAGCGAGGGTAGTGCATTCGCGCACATGCGCGACTTGATGCGCGAGCATGCGCGGAACGGGCAGAAGACCCCGTGCATATGAGCGGATTGAGGGCGCGCATATGCGCGAGGTTTCTAACAACATTTCCCGGAGAATGTGGCGCACATGCGCGGAAGACGAATGCGTATATGCTCCAGAAGCCAAGCGACATGTCCAGAGAAACTCGTACATATGCGCCGAGGGAAAGCGCGCATATGCGCAAGAGCTGCCGAGATGCACGCGCCGAGACTTTGTGTCTCGCGCATATGCACCGATGGTGGTCGCGTATATGCGCGAGACATGTATTACAAAGTAGAAGTCACGTTTTATATACATGCAAGGTGTGTATACGTATATATATATATACATATCAATCCTTAGACTTAAAAATGAAAGTGGAAGATAAACGAGCTGCCGAGGAAAGCTCAAGTTCTGATTTACGATCTGGTCATTTGAGTTGAAATCCGAGTACAACACAGTGTTCCTATCGACGACAGCAACAACAGGACGTAAGTTTTGTTACGTTTTGATATCGTTTGAAATTATGATATTTTCAGAATTGAATATGAATCATATATTGTGTTTCTGATATATTAGGTGTTGTATATTTGAAGTCAGATTGAAGAACATACAGTGTATGTGATTTTTATGATTTTCAAAACCGATATAATCGAGACTATACATATTTGAGATTAATGTCTGTTATTGTTGACATTATGACCTGTACCGATATTGATTATGAGTTCGGTTATTATATTTGTGATGTTGAGACTGACAGGGTTATCGAGACTGTATTGTTATACTGTCAAAATATCAGTACATTGATATTGATCAGATTCAGTATTGATTAAGATTGTATTGTTGTATCATTGACATTGATAAGATTATGTATTGATATGAGTATTGATCAGAACAGGTTCTGAATTGAACTATATATTGATATTGTGCATGTTCGATATTTCATTGCCAGATTGGATATGGACAGATTTGAAATAGAAACTTCGAATTCGTCAAACGGAGAAGATAAAGGTATAAATTGATGTTTATGTGGGATTGCACAGCTCGAGTTTGATTTAACTTGAGTTTCCCAAAATCACATACTTTATTTTATTGCATTGTTATTTGCCATTGAATGAAATTGATATATTTGATTTATTGATTTATGTATTGATTTATAAGCGGATAAGCCTAGTCGTAAATGAGTAATCTTGTGACGATTAGTGCCGGATAGTGATGGAATCGTCACTGGCACATTGAACATTGCCACAAGATAGGATATTGGTGAAAATGCCAAAGCCTGTGACGGATAGGTCAAGACACCGGATGTTTGGTCATATCGAAGTGGAAAGAATTGGAGTTTCTTCTATTACTGATGTTCGATATGGAAAGGGCCAAAGTCCGTGAATAAGAACATACCACCACCCCGATCGGGAGTATAGGTGGGTGTATGTTCTTATTCCGATCATGATCCCTAGATTAGGACGAGTAGAGTCAGAGTCCATGAGTCAATGAGTGTGATTTAGAGTTTGTGTTGATTCATGTGTCGGATTTGATACATGTTATATTCAGAGTTTATACTGATTCATGTTTCTGATTTTGATACATGTTATGAATGTTTATTTCATGCTTTTATAACTGTTTATATGAAATGCATGTATACATGATTTATACTGGGAATATAATTCTCACCGGATCTATCCGGCTGTTGTCTTGTTTGTATGTGTAGAACCCGAAAATCAGATTACGTATAAGCCATGCATAATTGCTACTATTTAAATTAAAATTAATATTTTATATAAATATGAAGTGTTTGATTTATGTTAATAATTTTAAGTCATGATTAGTTATTTTAAAGGTAGATGTTTAGTTTTATCTTTTCAAGATAAATACGAGAGGTCGGACCGGAGTTCGGAGATTAGAGATAAGATTAATAATAAGATTAATATTCTTAAATTTAAATTAAGCCAAAGAATAATTTAATTTAAAGAAAAAGAAGGCCTTTGGGATTTATTTAATTAATTAGAGCTAAGTTCATAAATAAGTCCTTTAGGCTTAAATTAAAATATGTAAACAAATGAGGATAAATTAATCTAAGTCTAATATATTCAAGAAATTAAACATAGTACTTAAATACTTAAAGTTGAATCCATGCAAAGTTATGCAAGAGTTTAATTTAACTTAATGTGTTAATTCACTAAAATATATAATGAGTATTTAAAATCTTAAGAATTTAAAATACAAAGTTTAAATAATAATATACCATGCAAATGAGTAATAAAATTGGTTAAGACAATTCAAAGGTGTAGTAACTTTTCCTTTCAAAGTACCTTTAATGAGACTTCATGGTGTATTCATTTCCTATTGGTAATTCACTAAGTAGTAGTAAATTCAAATACTATAATTCATATCATTTTCCTCAAACCAAGATCTAAGCAATATCGAACACATGTAGTAGCAAAGAATCGGCTAAGCAAGGGAATGAGAATCATTTCAAAAATCCATTCAATTCTTGCACTTGTAACCTCCATCTTAATGCACTTCAATACCCATTTATCACCCCTTGAACCTTCATCTTCATTATCTACATTTCCTACACACCCTACCTTCGAAATCAGCAGAGAACCAACAGCTTAGAATCGAGACTCAGCAGCAATAAAATAAGAGAAGTAGAGGCATTTCAAATTCCTTCAACCCTTGACTTGTAACCCCCAATTTAATGAATATTAAGACTCCTTTATCACCTCCTATAATACACATCTCTATTATCTAGCAATCACACACCATTACATTCAAAAATATCAGAAAAACAATAGCTTAGAATCGTGATAGAACAACAACAGAAAAGTAGGAAAGAAAAAAAGATCCAACTCTGACTCCATTGCGTCGTATTCATTGTGTTGATTTGTTTTTGTCAAAAAAAATTCCAGGCATGTATATATTGTTTCTTTGCTCTTCAATCAGGTTCTATAGATATGTTTAAACCATTATGTAAGTATGATTCAAGCAAGAACATGAAAATGATAGCAAGAAATTTTTAGAAAATTTTGTACAGGCCTCTCGGCCATGTTGATTTTGCGCTTCACGGTTGCTGAGTTTTGTTGGTTTTCAGGATGTTGTTCGGTTCCAAGCACACATGGCTGCCTCTAGGAATGTTTTAGAGTGTGTTAGGGTGTCGTTGTTTTGTTGGTTTAGGTCCATACACTCAGGAGAAAGAAGTGGCAGCAACATTTCCATGAGTACAGTTTTTGTGTCAAGGTTTCTGTCATTGAGTTGTTTAATGGTGGTGTTCGAATATTGGCTGTCCTAGGGGCTGTAGCCATGGTTAGAACCCTCCCTTAACATGTCCAGGATGTGACCAAATCGGTCTTTACAATTTTGGTTCACGACCCAACAGATTTTTACAGCAACATATATAGCATACGTCCTACAGTTTCAAAATTTTAAATTTTTGGGTGAGTGAGTTTCGGTTGTTGGGTGGTTGGATGAATTATGGTTGGCTTGTAGCCCATAAACACGGTTCATACAACACTCCATCATGTCTAGATCGAGGCATGGTCGATGAAATGGCCACTGGAACGACCCACGACAGTAAAACAACTCAATACATTCCACTGCACGGAGTTGGTGCTCTCGGTTGATACTTTCTGTTGTCCTAGGTGTTTGCTTGGGTTGTGTTTGGCTTTTAGCCCTTAGCCATGGTCCAAGCCATGTCTTAGGATGTTGGTAAAAGTCCTTGGTCGATGTTTAAAATTCATGGTCATTAAATTCAGAGTTTACACCACCAACACACAAACTGTTACTACTGAAATTTGACAGCAGCTATGTTTTCGGTTTTTGGTTATTGTTTGAGTTCTTTGTGGGCTTTTAGCCCATGGCCTTGGACTGGACACTACCTTAATGAGTTAGGAAAGTCATGTTTTTGGCCGTTCGAGATTTGGTTGAGTTTAGAGGTCGTACGAGAATTTACGGTGAAAGGTGCCAAAATGACTCTCGAAAGAGTGTTTTATGTTTTTGTCTTCTATTCACCTATTTTCGTGTTTTACAGTCCTTGTGCATATTTTTCAGTATGTTTGTGGTATTTTTAATCATGATTAAACGTTGGTTTAATATGGGTTCGGGTTGGTACGATACCATGATTTTAAATCAAGTGGTTGGTCCTAATAGTCTCATATTTGGTTCTATTGTTGAGTTTTGGTTCTATTGTCAAGTTTAAGTAAAGAAAATATTATTTACATGTGTCACATGTTAGAGTTAAGTCGCAGCAAGTCTGGGAACGATCCAACTCATCCGGTAAAATAAGGTTATAATTATATTACGTGCATAAAATATAAAATGTTTATTTTTGAGATATATGCTATATGTCTTGTGGCCACCTTACGTTATGGGTTTGAAAGTCGGTAGGCGCAACAGAGGACCTCTCCGCCCGGTGACTTACGACTGGTTTATGATTATGTATGGGTACAAACATCCAGTCCAAGGGCTGTGATTGATCTCTACCGCCCAGTATACTGTGGTTTAGTCTGATCAGGCGCTTACGCTATGCTATGGGCAACTTGCTTAGAAACATTATCTCTACCAGAAAAATTATGATATGTTATGACAGAGCTCTATTGAGCAAAGCTTTACTTATGAATTTTCAGATATGCACATAGTTATAATTATTCATGATACGATTTCCACCGTACGCTCTACGATACTTTATTTTTATGATGCATGCGATTTTATGATATATTTACTTGTTATTCAAGATATATACATTGTGGGGACCCGAACTTAATTCAATTCTTAATCACTTTCTGGGAATAATTAATCAATTAAAATAAACATGGTCTAAATTTTTTTTAAAAAAATAATGTTATGAATGTTATTTCATGCTTTTATAATTGTTTATATGAAATGCATGTATACATGATCTTACTGGGGAATGTAATTCTCACGGAGCTATCCGGCTGTTTCTTGTTTGTATGTGCTTGACAACAGGTGGGACATAATCAGGATCAGGAAGAGGATGAGAGATTATAGTTAGCATGGAGATCCGGGCCCAGAAGTAGAGTAGGATTCAGCACTTGATGTATAGATGTGAACCTAGTTGAGATAGATACCTGTAGTACATGTGTTGTTACTTTATACTGACATGTATATTAGATAGATTACATTACGTTTCCGCATTATAATTTTAAAAGAAATTTTAGTCCCACTTTTTCTTAATTGTTATTTGACGTTAATAATGATTAAAACATGAATTATTGTCCGAGTCACCACAACAAGTAGTATCAGAGCGATAGGTACAGAACTGTAGTTTTTGAGACTGAGATAGAAGATAGTGAGGGGGTTGGTAGAATGAATTTTCTTTCCTTGCATGTGATTGCTAGCATGTAATTTTATAATGTTGAATTACATGTATATGCTAAATTGCGATATGTGGTTATTGCTTTGAGGATACATGTTACCTGAATATCTGAGTTGATTTGGTAATATGTATTATTTATGAATGAATCAGAACCACTTCTTGATCAGAGGTAAGATGATCAGAAGGACTGAGACGGATTTGTCTCATGTGATTGATAACTCTTGTGATCATCAGATATACCTCCTCGAAAGAATTCCGGAACGAAGGTAGTACTTCGACTATCAGATGGATGTGTCAGAAACTCTGATAGAAACACAGAGGTTCAGTGTTTCAACCGCCGATTCTGAAGGGTACTGAGACGCAAGTTGATTGTGAGAATTGGTAGATGACATAGACATGCTATTGAATTTCTTGGTTTCACAGATGATTGTAGAGTTAAACTGATTGGGAACCAGTTACGGGAAGTCGCAAGGAGTTGGTGGCTGGTAACAAAGAAGCCTTAGAACAGCGTGGTCCAGTGATTACATGGAAGATTTTTAAAGTTGAATTCTATCAAAGATTTTTCCCTGTATCATACAGAGAGGATAAAGGTGCAGAGTTTGCAAATCTAAGATAGGGTCAGTTAAATATTGATGAGTATTTGGCCCAGTTCTTCATCTTGCTACGTTTTGCCCTCACTGGCTAGGAATGATGCAGCGATTTGATCAGTTCATCCAGGGATTGAATCCGGAGATACGTGCATTGGTAAATGTGAAACGACCGATAACCTGTGATACCCTGAACAGAGCCAAAAGAGCAGAAACAGTTCTGATGAGACAAAAGGAAGCCTCGTATGTTTTTTCCAGCACCGAGACCCACAACAAATGCCTCCCAGATCGAGATTGACTGTATAAGCTCGAGATTCTTGTTGATATGTTTGAATTGATATATATAGTATAAATAAGGAATGTAAGAAGACGGGGAGAAACGACGTTGAAAAACTTGAAATATTGAGGAAGAGAGACCGCACCCGCGCTTCTGATTTGACGCCCGGCGGTGTGTATGGACAGTAGGGGATGATATTGCTACTGGAGGTTGAGCGCACACGGTGCTAGACAGACCGCACCCCGCGGTAGTGCTACAGTAGGGTCAGCGCACCCGTGGTATAAGACAGAGCGCACCTGCGGTCGCTTATTCTGGAATTTTTGGTAGGGATTGTGAGTTGAGCTACGCGGTGCAATAATGAGCGCACCGCGGTGCGACGTGCAGAACAAAGAAAATGCCATGTGGTTTTTATCATGCAAGATATATAAGTGTTGTCTTCATTCCTTCGAATTGCATATCAGACCACCGAGGAAGCTTCAGAATTCCTTAAAATTTCTTGTAGTTTAGAATTTAACTTGTGCAAGATATATTCATCCTATTTTCATCCGAGCTCAGATTTGTGTTGCTTCATCAAGCACTTCAAGAGGATGTAAGTTCTATCATTTCCTAGATGGTTTGAAGTTTAGATGTTGGAAAATCTGGATATGAGTGAGATTATGTGTTCTTATGATTATTGTGATCGTACACAAACGGACGGAAGAAATATACCGTATATGATTGTTCTCAATTTCCAACATATTTATATTCCGATTTCTGCAGATTTTTAGATGCTAAGGAGGATATTATGTATAAATCCAAGCCTGGTGTACGGTACGGTTTAAGATTTCATTTGATATTGATATTTGGTTAAGTTTTAGTATAGTTGTGATGTTAAGAGTTGTGATTATGGGTCATAGTATTGTTGGTTTTTGTTTTGTAGCGTGTGTTGTTATTAGTCGATGGTAGTTGTATTGTTTCAGCGTTTGTGATTCGATTTTAGTGCAAAAAGAGTTTGTTTTGGCCGAGACCAGACCGCACCCGTGGTATTTATTGCAAGATTTTAAGTTGGTTTGCCGAACAGACACTGCACCAGCGGTGTAAGTGGTAACGCACCCGCGGTGAAGGTACCGCACCCGCAGTTAAGTTTTTTCCCGCACCTGCGGTCGACATTTTCAGATTTTTGGTTGTGTTGCCGAGGGCATAGCGCACCGCGGTGGCATGTTGGAGCGCACCCGCGGTCGATGAATAGTGAAAGGTTTTTTTTTTGTTTTAAGTGATATAATTGGATTGTTTTTGGCTCATTTCTCTCATTTCTTTCCCTCATTCTCGATTTTCAGCTCTTGGGGAGGCTAGGGTTCTTCATTCTTCTCTTCCTTTCTTTGATCCAAGCTTGTTGTTGGTGGTTTGTGGTGAGATTAAGATTATTTTGGGATCAAGGAAGCTGTTTTGGTATGATTTATTCTGGTTGGTGTTGGGAGAATTGTGGGTTTGTTGATTGTGTTGGTATTTTGGTTAAATAGTTTGATTGTTGGATTATGGGTTATTGATGGTGTTATATATGGTGTATGTTGTAGGAATTCAACCAAGAGATAGTTGAAGGTGTTCTTGTTGGTTGTAAGGTGAATCTCATTTATTGTGCTCACATGATAATATATGTATGGTATTTCAATGGTTTTAATGTGTTATTTCCTTCATTGATCATGATTATATATTGATACACTTTGTTGTATATATTGGAGGCATTTTTAGTCTCAATTATGGTAAAAGGGAATACAAGAGATTAAAGTCTTCAAAGTATTTGATGAAATGTCAAAGAGATAATTCAAATGATTTTGGATTGATAGATTCATAGTTAGAGATTGCATGCAATTAGTTGATCAACGACCACAGGCTTATATCCCTCGAGTTATCGATTTATATCGATGGGATATAGGTAAGAGACAGAGATACTATATAGATATCAATCCAACATAGAAAAGAAGAAATACCATCTTATTGATATTGCTATGTTATTCATTGTTTAAAGTTGATGGTATTATTTATGTTTTCAACGTCATGGTTCAGAGTAATTATGTATCATTGCTATGTAAGAGTTCTACTTTATGAGTTATACTCATTTAGTTAATTCATGTGATGCAGATAAGAGTGACGGGCCGGGACGTTGATTGTGGGCCGGAGTCATATGCATATCAAGATGGAAGGAAGAAGATATTTTGATGGCATTTTGGACATGATCATAAAAATGATATTTGTATTTTGGTTTTATCATTTCATTGATCATGTATTTACATTTGTTTGTAAAGATTTTTATGTCGAGAACTTTTTACCTTCCTTTTTCAAGAAAATTTTAATTTTCGCTGTTATTTTAATAAACTGGTCAGAGGTGTCATATTATCTTGGTTATGAGCTGAGGATTATGACTTATTGATATATATTGTTGTTTGAGTTGACACGGTATCGTGAAACTACGCCGTTATGCCGTCGATTGTACTGCGATTGGCTAATGTTGTACAAGGCTTGTTTTGAGTTGTACTTTATAGATACATCTATACATTGACATTTCCGATTTGGTTGTCATATTTGATATGGACAGATTGGAATACGAGACTTCGTCTTCGTCAGATCAGGAGGACAAAGGTATAAATCGATGTTCACTGGGAGATCAACTGGAGTTAGAGTTAACTCGAGTTTCCCTAAACCATATACTTGTCTGATATTGTTTTTATACCGTGTGCATGTTTAAATGATTAAGTTATTGATTGAATTAGAAAGTAGAGAGGCATATAGATATTGAGTGAGAGTACTGACATAAGGGTTAGATTATGACAGTATAGTCACTAACCCATTACACTTTGTCAGAATAGGCTTAGTCTTGGAGATACGCCAAGACACCGGACGTTTGGTCATATCGTCGTGATTGTGAGTAGAGTCGCTCATATCATAGATATTCGATTAGCGAGGGCTAAAGTCCGTAAAAAGAACGTACCGCCGTCACGATTGGTGTAGTAGGTGGGATAATTGATACGTTCTTATTCACCGGGATCCCTAGAGTATATGAGAGATGAGTCGAGTTTTAGATGTCGAATAAAGAACTTGATTTATAGACTTGTATTGATTTATTGTCGTAGATTACGATTCATGTTTATTACAGTAGTGTAACGATGCATGTTGTTCGATATGCTGCATGTAATAAGATTTAATTCATGCTTTTATATCAGTTATATAGTTGCATGTATACATTATTTAACTGGGATTATTCTCACCGGAGTATCCGGCTGTTGTCTTGTTAGTATGTGTGTATGACAACAGGTGGGACAAGATCGGGGTCAAGAAGATGACGAGAGAAGACGAGTTTAGAGTAGAGATTCCGGACTATTATGACTTGGTTTTAATACCTGAAATGTAGTAGTTGAACCTTAGACTAGTTGAATGCTTATTGTACTTTTATACTGATATGTATATTAGAAATTCCATTACGTTCCGATTTACATTTAAAAAAAAAAATTAGACCATATTATTGAAATTGATAATTAAATCACAAAAGACAATTAATAAGATGATTAGCGTCCGGGTCCCCACATTGACAGCAACAAGGCGGAGAAGAAAGAACAGTTGAAAGCTCGAAAGAAGCAGCAGTATTCAAGAAGTTAGGGAGAGGTTTATCTAGCTCCAGCGGTTCAGCCCGAGTTATACTGGAAAATTGTAGAACTTGCGGAGGGAGACAATCCCACGAAGCATGCCATGGAGTGACTGGTAGATGCAAATCTATAGACAGCAGGGACATTTGCTAGGAGTTGTCCACAGAGAGGTTCACGGAGATCTCATGGAGCAGAATCATCTGGTGGTAGTGACCGAGGAACAGACCCAAGATGCACTTGATGATATAGTGACAGGTAACTGTTCTTTATGATTATTTGAGTATGTATTAAGAGATATTCATACATCCTATACATGATTCTATATGAATTGCATTGATATATGCTATATCTGTTGGGTCTGTATGTACTGCAGTATTGATTTCTTTATTTCTTGGGGGGGGAAAGATTGATCAGTGCATTCTGTAAATATCGTATACTGCAGTAAGATGAGAATGAGATTGAGTTATACTGTGTTGTACTTGTGTTGTCTTATTCTGATGCATTATTGATATTAGTGTGTTGAAAGTACAGAACTATTGTAGATTCTTGCCAGGAGATGGTAAGATTCGGACCTGAAATGGCCGAAGAATGAATAATATACGGTAAGGATTTTCGATTTAAATTTTCTTTGATATCCATATTATTTATGACTCGATGATTATCGAGAAAGGAATGGAGTAATTCCTTATGCATTCAGTTGATTACTGAAACTAAGCGTATCATGGATTGATTGCTAGTAGAGGAGAATTGCTAAAGTCTTTCTAGATGAAATTCCGAGTTGCCTTATATCAGGGAGAGTGATTTCAGCCTGACTCGAATCAAGTACTGTTCTTATTTTAGAACTTCGTCAGAATGATACTGATGAATTGAAAGAATTGAAATATCAGTTAGAAGATTTATGGCGAAAGTTACAATTGATTGAATGTGTTTCTTGGGATATATCAGCTATGGTTGTGAGTTGATAAACTCTGTGTTTAGAACTTTTGATGATTCTCTGATTAGTTGATCTATGATATTTTGGTATATTCGAAAGATCTGACTGATTTTGTTGAATATCTGGAATATGCATTGAATATTTGGAGGTTGAGATGTTATATACAGAAATGCTTGAAATGTGAATCTTGACTGAAACGATGGTATCGGGGTATTTTATATCCGTAGAAGAATAATACTGATTGATTTCAGCACGTGAGACGTGATCAGTTGGCTGAGAACAACATCGGTGTCAGATATTTATCGATGCATGAGTTTAGCAGGCTATTATATACGATTGTTGTTGTGAAATTGCTGGAGAATTTTTATTGTTCTAAAACAGTAGTTGAGACAGATTACTGTTTGTGGGGACATTACATTTGAAAATTATTATAGCAGTTGATCTAAACAACTCGAAGATGTGATCGGTTAGTCCGAATCGACAGTAGTGTCAGCATTGCGTTTTATGAGTTTAATAGAGCAAGTGATTGAAATTGATCGAATCGAATCGAATTACAGTTGTTTGAATCCGTGGTTGATACAGATTGTTATGCATCGTTGAAATTATATACAGTTTAAACAGAACTAGAGCTGATTTTGAAAATTAAAGCAGTTCAGAAATTGATCAGAATGTTTAGAATCGGTTTGATAATAAGAAGAGGGTGTCGATCAGGATATCAAGTAGGTGATACTGTATTGTATGTGTTAATCGACTTGGTGTGTGCTGAAATTTGAATTTGAAATGACAGATATGGTTAGAAGTGCACAGTAGCCGATTCAGTATTTATTCTGGTGACAGACCAGAATGATAATTCGAAAAGATAGTTTTGATAGAAATAGATAAGATTATGTGACAGAATTGTACTGAGATGTCTATATTGGCCACCATAGGAGAGAACGAGATGAACCAGGAGATTGGTTATATAAATTATTGATTCCTGAATAGAAATTGGAGTACATTTCTATGGATTTTGTGACGAAACTATCACAATATTACAAGATTGTGATGTGATATGATTGTGATTGACAGTGGCTCGAATCTGTATATGTTATTTTTACAGGAAGATGTAGACAGACATGATCAGACGACTGAATTGTATATCAGAAAAGTGGGCAAATTGCACTGAATGTTAAAGTTGATTTTATCATACCACGATTTCGGTTGATTTTGTACTTTGGCAGATACAACAAGATCTTTCAACAATCGTTTTAGATCAACGGATAGTTGGAGCGAACTATCCTGATAATGGAGGATATCCAGGAACTGTGGTGCTGGATTTTAGCACTAGTTGACATGATTTGTTGTCACTTGTAAATTATCGTATAACGATAATTATCAGATGATTTTTGAGTAGCATCATTCGAGACATTGTACAGTGAGAACTGTAGATTTCCTTGTATGAGGATAAATCTCTGAGATACCTGATATTGGACCTAATAGGATAAGAGAATAATAAATAAATTGAAGCTGACATAGAAAGAAATGAAGAAAGCTCAGAATAGACAGACGAGTATATCAATGCCGGATGATAATTGTTGATATTTGCGGTTGAAGATTGAATATAACCCTGATTGAATTATCAAATGAAACAGATGATAGTATTAATTTGTTCTAAGCTATTAATTGTTATATAGGATGTGTATAGCCAGTATTGTGAGATTTTTCTATCATCAGTTATTTCGAGTAGTATTATGAGATTATACTTCTTTATTATTTCAGATTGGAGTTAGAGATCCATGAAAGAAAAAATAACCCGAATGAAGACATTCCGCTGTTGAAATACAGTAAAATCGTCAGGGTATCAAAGAGACTATCTTAAAGACAAAATCAGATATGAGATGAGATTTCAGAATTGTTTCATTGCAATGAGTTTTCTGATTAACCTCTATCATACATTTCTTTCTTTATCTGAGTTGATTGCTTGTGATTTCGAGGACGAAATCGAATCTTAGGGGGGGAGAAATGTAATGCCCAGGATTTTATTATTGTAATTTGAGATTAATCTGAAATGATTTATGGATTAATTGTTGTAATTATAGACGGAAAATATTAGACTGGGAAAGACGAGAAAAGACGCAAAAGATGAGCGAGGGGTAGCATTCGCGCACATGCGCGACTTGATGTGCGAGCATGCGCGGAACGGGCAGAAGAACCCCGTGCATATGAGCGGAGTGAGGGCGGCATATGCGCGAGGTTTCTAAAACAACATTTCCCGGAGAATGTGGCGCACATGCGCGGAAGACGAATGGCATATGCTCCAGAAGCCAAGCGACATGTCCAGAGAAACTCGTACATATGCGCCGAGGGAAAGCGCGCATATGCGCAAGAGCTGCCGAGATGCACAGCGCCGAGACTTTGTGTCTCGCGCATATGCACCGATGGTGGTCGCGTATATGCGCGAGACATGTATTACAAAGAAGAAGTCACGTTTTATATACATGCAAGGTGTGTATACGTATATATATAATACATATCAATCTTAGACTTAAAATGAAAGTGGAAGATAAACGAGCTGCCGAGGAAAGCTCAAGTTCTGATTTACAGATCTGGTCATTTGAGTTGAAATCCGAGTACAACACAGTGTTCCTATCGACGACAGCAACAACAGGACGTAAGTTTTGTTACGTTTTGATATCGTTTGAAATTATGATATTTTCAGAATTGAATATGAATCATATATGTGTTTCTGATATATTAGGCGTTGTATATTTGAAGTCAGATTGAAGAACATACAGTGTATGTGATTTTATGATTTTCAGAACCGATATAATCGAGACTATACAGATTTGAGATTAATGTCTGTTATTGTTGACATTATGACCTGTACCGATATTGATTATGAGTTCGGTTATTATATTTGTGATGTTGAGACTGACAGGGTTATCGAGACTGTATTGTTATAATGTCAAAACATCAGTACTTGATATTGATCAGATTCAGTATTGATTAAGATGTATTGTTGTATCATTGACATTGATAAGATTATGTATTGATATGAGTATTGATCAGAACAGGTTCTGAATTGAACTATATTTGATATTGTGCATGTTCGATATTTCATTGCCAGATTGGATATGGACAGATTTGAAATAGAAACTTCGACTTCGTCAAACGGAGAGATAAAGGTATAAATTGATGTTTATGTGGGATTGCACAGCTCGAGTTTGATTTAACTTGAGTTTCCCAAAATCACATTATTTTATTGCATTGTTATTTGCCATTGAATGAAATGATATATTTGATTTATTGATTATGTATTGATTTATAAGCGGATAAGCCTAGTCGTAAATGGTAATCTTGTGACGATTAGTGCCGGATAGTGATGGAATCGTCACTGGCACATTGAACATTGCCACAAGATAGGATATTGGTGAAAATGCCAAAGCCTGTGATGGATAGGTCAAGACACCGGAGTTTGGTCCTATCGAAGTGGAAGAATTGGAGTTTCTTCTATTACTGATGTTCGATATGGAAAGGGCCAAAGTCCGTGAATAAGAACATACCACCACCCGATCGGGAGTATAGGTGGTGTATGTTCTTATTCCGATCATGATCCCTAGATTAGGACGAGTAGAGTCAGAGAGTCCATGAGTCAATGAGTGTGATTCAGAGTTTGTGTTGATTCATGTGTCGGATTTGATACATGTTATATTCAGAGTTTATACTGATTCATGTTTCTGATTTGATACATGTTATGAATGTTTATTTCATGCTTTATAAATGTTATATTAAATGCATGTATACATGATTTATACTGGGAATATAATTCTCACCGGATCTATCCGGCTGTTGTCTTGTTTGTATGTGTAGAACCCGAAAATCAGATTACGTATAAGCCATGCATAATTGCTACTATTTAAATTAAAAATTAATATTTTATATAAATATGAAGTGTTTGATTTATTTTAATAATTTAAGTCATGATTAGTTATTTTAAAGGTAGATGTTTAGTTTTATCTTTTCAAGATAAATACGAGAGGTCGGACCGGAGTTCGGAGATATTAGAGATAGATTATAATAAGATTAATATTCTAAATTTAAATTAAGCCAAAGAACAATTTAATTTAAAGAAAAAGAAGGCCTTTGGGATTATTTAATTAATTAGAGTAAGTTCATAAATAAGTCCTTTAGGCTTTAAATTAAAATATGTAAACCAATGAGGATAAATTAATCTAAGTCTAATATATTCAAGAAATTAAATATAGTACTTAAATACTTAAAGTTGAATCCATGCAAAGTTATGCAGAGTTTAATTAACTTAATGTGTTAATTCACTAAAAATATAATGATATTAAAATCTTAAGAATTTAAAATACAAAGTTTAAATAAAATATACCATGCAAATGAGTAATAAAATTGGTAAGACAATTCAAAGGTGTAGTAACTTTTCCTTTCAAAGTACCTTTAATGAGACTTCATGGTGTATTCATTTCCTATTGGAAATTATGATATTGTCAAAATTGAATATGAATCATATATGGTGTGTTCTGATATAGTAGGACATTGTATATTTGAAGTAGATTGAAGAACATATTGTGTATGTGATTCTAGGATTTTTGAACCGATATAATCGAGATTCTACAGAGTTTGAGATTACTATCTGTATTGTTGAGATTATGACCTTTGTACCGATATGATTGTGAGTTCGGTTATTATATTTGTGATGTTGAGACTGGACAGGGTTATCTAGACTTTATTGTTATGCTGTCAAAACATCAGTACATGATATTGATCAGATTCAGTATTGATTGAGATTATCTTGTTGTATCATTGACATTGATAAGATTATGTCTTGATTTGAGTATTGATGTAGTAGCCCGAATGCCGAATTGGGTAATTAACGGAGTAGTAAAGAATGGTGATTAAGAAGGTTTAATGTGTAATTTTGACCGAGTCATGATCGGACGGACCGAGATGGTTCGGAAGCCACCGAAGAGTTCGGAAGGTCCGAGGTGGGTTCGGTGGATCCGATCATGAGGTGTCAAGAGCAGCTGGACACGTGCATGTTCGGACGGTCCGAAGTGTATGATGGAGGATCCGATTCATGAGCTGTCAAGAGCCAATGGACACGTAGCGTTCGGACGTTCCGAAGAGGGTTCGGACGATCCGAACATGGCCTATAAATAGTGGTCGGATTTCCTCATTTTGACTCGCCAATTCAGAGAATTCCATAGCATTTCAGTCGTTTCTGACAGGTTCTAGTCTTGTTCCGAGATTTGGGCCACTAGCGGGGAGCTGCTGGTCTTGTAGCAGAGCTGTGCTATAGTTGGGAGCTACGGCATCAGCGGGCTAGCGACGGACGAAGGTTTGGAATTTTATCAGTATTTATCTCAGGATTATCTAGTTAAGTCTGGTAGATAAGTTTAGTGATGGTTGTCACTTGATGAATAGGCTTGGATTAGACCTGTTGTCTGGTTGTTCCAGTGGATTAGGATTGCTGTGATAGAGGTACGAAAGTACTATCCGAGATATCCTGGTTGAGTATACATTCATATATGTGTTGCATGAGTATTTGCTGCATTGATATATGTCATAGGATGCATGCTATTATGTCACGTTTATTACTGCACGTTGCATTTCATGTTGAGCCGTATTCTCCTTCGAGATAGCCTTTACTGTTGAGCTGTATCTCTTTCGAGATAAGCTATATCTTGGGCCGCTCAGCCCTGTCTTGTGGACGCATGGACACCGAGAGTACACAGTGGCCGACGGGTCGGGAGGGCTTCGGTGGTCCGGGACATTTTAGGTCCACGTCTGTCTTGTAGTGGATGCAGTGACCCAGAGGTTGGACCGCGCGGCACTATCCACTTGGCGCCTCTAGACTGAGCATTGTTGAGATCCTTTTGTGATTCCTGTTTCTTGACTACCCCGGTATCATGATCATAGCATGTGCATTTCATATAGGTCTGTATACTCATACTTTTGTACTGGGCGTTCTTATCGCTCACGTCCTCGGTTTTGTTTATTCTTGGACACCCCATTCCCACGGGGCAGGCCTCAGGTTGGACAGCTCAGGAGGAGCAAGAGGAGGACGTTGAGTATCTGGTTGGTTTAGTTTATCGGTATTGTTTTGATTCGATATGGTTGTATTGGATATTTTATTTGAGTTATTCTAGACTTCAGTTGGGTTGTATAACTTTCGTTGGTGTCAGTTTTCCGCTGTTATCTCTGATTATTGTTAATTAGGTTAATTGCATGCTTAGTTTTGATTAGTAGGTGATTCTGGAACGGGTCACTACATTTGATCAGAACAGGTTCTGAATTGAACTGCATATTGATATTGTGCATGTTCGATTTGTCATTGTCAGATTGGGTATGGACAGATTTGAAATAGAAACTTCGACTTCGTCAAACGGAGAAGATAAATGTATAAATTGATGTTGATGTGGGATTGCACAACTCGAGTTTGATTTAACTTGAGTTTCCCAAAATCACATACTTTATTTTATTGCATTGTTATTTGCCATTGAATGAAATTCATATCTTTGATCTATTGATTTATGTATTGAGTTATAAGCGGATAAGCCTAGTCGCAAATGAGTAATCTTGTGACGAGTAGTGCCGGATAGTGATGGAATCGTCACTGGCACATTGCACATTGCACATTGCCACAAGATAGGATATTGGTGAAAATGCCAAATCCTGTGACGGATAGGTCAATACACCGGATGTTTGGTCATATCGAAGTGGATAGAATTGGAGTTTCTTCTATTACTGATGTTCGATATGAAAAGTGCCAAAGTTCGTGAATAAGAACATACCACCACCCCGATCAGGAGTATAGGTGGGTGTATGTTTTTATTCCGATCGGGATCCCTAGATTAGGACGAGTAGAGTCAGAGTCCATGAGTCAATGAGTGTGATTCAGAGTTTGTGTTGATTCATGTGTCGGATTTGATATATGTTATATTCAGAGTTTATACTAATTCATGTTTAGGATTTTGATACATGTTATGAATGTTTATTTCATGCTTTTATAATTGTTTATATGAAATGCATGTATACATGATCTATACTGGGAATGTAATTCTCACCGGAGCTATCCGGCTGTTTTCTTGTTTGTATGTGTGCTTGACAACAGGTGGGACATAATCAGGATCAGGAAGAGGATGAGAGATTATAGTTAGCATGGAGATCCGGGCCCAGAAGTAGAGTAGGATTCAGCACTTGATGTATAGATGTTGAACCTAGTTGAGATAGATACCTGTAGTACATGTGTTGTACTTTTATACTGACATGTATATTAGATAGATTACATTACGTTTCCGCATTTATAATTTTAAAAGAAAATTTTTAGTCCCACTTTTTCTTAATTGTTATTTGACGTTAATAATGATTAAAACATGAATTATTGTCCGAGTCACCACAACAAGTAGTATCAGAGCGATAGGTACAGAACTGTAGGTTTTTGAGACTGAGATAGAAGATAGTGAGGGGGTAGAATGAATTTTCTTTCCTTGCATGTGATTGCTAGCATGTAATTTATTATAATGTTGAATTACATTGTATATGCTAATATTGCGATATGTGTTTATTGCTTTTGAGGATACATGTTACCTGAATATCTGAGTTGATTTGGTAATATGTATTATTTATGAATGAATCAGAACCACTTCTTGATCAGAGGTAAGATGATCAGGAAGCGACTGAGACGGATTTGTCTCATGTGATTGATAACTCTTGTGATCATCAGATATACCTCCTCGAAGAATTCCGGAACGAGGTAGTACTTCGACTAATCAGATGGATGTGTCAGAAACTCTGATAGAAACACAGAGGTTTCAGTCGTTTCAACCGCCGATTCTGAAGGGTACTGAGACGCAAGTTGATTGTGAGAATTGGCTAGATGACATAGACATGCTATCTGAATTTCTTGGTTTCACAGATGATTGTAGAGTTAAACTGATTGGGAACCAGTTACGGGAAGTCGCAAGGAGTTGGTGGCTGGTAACTAAAGAAGCCTTAGAACAGCGTGGTCCAGTGATTACATGGAAGATTTTTAAAGTTGAATTCTATCAAAGATTTTTCCCTGTATCATACAGAGAGGATAAAGGTGCAGAGTTTGCAAATCTAAGATAGGGTCAGTTAAATATTGATGAGTATTTGGCCCAGTTCTTCATCTTGCTACGTTTTGCCCCTCACGTGGCTAGGAATGATGCAGCTGTATTTGATCAGTTCATCCAGGGATTGAATCCGGAGATACGTGCATTGGTAAATGTGAAACGACCGAATAACCTTGCTGATACCCTGAACAGAGCCAAAAGAGCAGAAACAGTTCTGATGAGACAAAAGGAAGCCTCGTATGTTTTTCCAGCACCGAGACCACAACAAATGCCTCCCAGAATCGAGATTGACTGTAATGCTCGAGATTCTTGTTGATATGTTTGAATTGATATATATAGTATAAATAAGGAATGTAAGAACAGACGGGGAGAAACGACGTTGAAAAACTTGAATATATTGAGGAAGAGAGACCGCACCCGCGCTTCTGATTTGACCGCACCGGCGGTGTATGGACAGTAGGGTATGATATTGCTACTGGAGGTTGAGCGCACCCACGGTGCTAGACAGACCGCACCCGCGGTAGTGCTACAGTAGGGTCAGCGCACCCGTGGTATAAGACAGAGCGCACCTGCGGTCGCTTATTCTGGAATTTTTGGATAGGGATTGTGAGTTGAGCTCACCCGCGGTGCAATAATGAGCGCACCCGCGGTGCGACGTGCAGAACAAAGAAAATGCCATGTGTTTTTATCATGCAAGATATATATATGTGTTGTCTTCATTCCTTCGAATTGCATATCAGACCACCGAGGAAGCTTCAGAATTCCTTAAAATTTCTTGTAGTTTAGAATTTAACTTGTGCAAGATATATTCATCCTATTTTCAATCCGAGCTCAGATTTGTGTTGCTCTCATCAAGCACTTCAAGAGGATGTAAGTTCTATTCATTTCCTAGATGGTTTGAAGTTTAGATGTTGGAAAATCTGGATATGAGTGAGATTATGTGTTCTTATGATTATTGTGATCGTACACATACAAACGGATCGAAGAAATAATACCGTATATGATTGTTCTCAATTTCCAACATATTTATATTCCGATTTCTGCAGATTTTTAGATGCTAAGGAGTATATTATGTATAATATCCAAGCCTGGTGTACGGTACGGTTTAAGATTTCATTTGATTATTGATATTTGGTTAAGTTTTAGTATAGTTGTGATGTTAAGAGTTGTGATTATGGGTCATAGTATTGTTGGTTTTTATTGTTTTGTAGCGTTGTTGTTATTAGTCGATGGTAGTTGTATTGTTTCAGCGTTGTGATTCGATTTTAGTTGCAAAAGAGTTTGTTTTGGCCGAGACCAGACCGCACCCGTGGTATTTATTGCAAGATTTTAAGTTGGTTTGCCGAACAGACACTGCACCAGCGGTGTAAGTGGTAACGCACCCGCGGTGAAGGTACCGCACCCGCAGTAAGTTTTTTCCCGCACCTGCGGTCGACATTTTCAGATTTTTGGTTGTGTTGCCGAGGGCATAGCGCACCCGCGGTGCATGTTGGAGCGCACCCGCGGTCGATGAATAGTGAAAGCGTGTTTTTTGTTTTAAGTGATATAATTGGATGTTTTGGCTCATTTCTCTCATTTCTTTCCCTCATTCTCGATTTTCAGCTCTTGGGGAGGCTAGGGTTTCTTCATTTCTTCTCTTCCTTTCTTTGATCCAAGCTTGTTGTTGGTGTTTTGTGGTGAGATTAAGATTATTTTGGGATCAAGGAAGCTGTTTTGGTATGATTTATTCTTGGTTTGGTGTTGGGAGAATTGTTGGGTTTGTTGATTGTGTTGGTATTTTGGATTAAATAGTTTGATTGTTGGATTATTGGGTTATTGATGGTGTTATATATGGTTTATTGTTGTAGGAATTCAACCAAGAGATTAGTTGAAGGTGTTCTTGTTGGTTGTAAGTGGAATCTCATTTATTGTGCTCACATGATAATATATGTATGGTATTTCAATGGTTTTAATGTGTTATTTCCTTCATTGATTCATGATTATATATTGATACACTTTGTTGTATATATTGGAGGCATTTTTATGTCTCAATTATGGTAAAAGGGAATACAAGAGATTAAAGTCTTCAAAGTATTTGATGAAATGTCAAAGAGATAATTCAAATGATTTTTGGATTGATAGATTCATAGTTAGAGATTGCATGCAATTAGTTGATCAACGACCACAGGCTTATATCCCTCAGAGTTATCGATTTATATCGATGGGATATAGGTAAGAGACAGAGATACTATATAGATATCAATCCAACATAGAAAAGAGAAATACCATCTTATTGATATTGCTATGTTATTCATGTTTTAAAGTTGATGGTATTTATTGTTTTCAACGTCATGTTTTCAGAGTATGATATGTATCATTGCTATGTAAGAGTTCTACTTTATGAGTTTTATACTCATTTCAGTTACTTCATGTGATGCAGATAAGAGTGACGGGCCGGGACGTTGATTGTGGGCCGGAGTCATATGCATATCAAGATGGAAGGAAGAAGATATTTTGATGGCATTTTGGACATGATCATAAAAATGATATTTTGTATTTTGGTTTTATCATTTCATTGATCATGTATTTACATTTGTTTGTAAAGATTTTTATGTCGAGAACTTTTTACCCTTCCTTTTTCAAGAAAATTTTAATTTTCGCTGTTATTTTAATAAAACTGGTCAGAGGTGTCATATTATCTTGGTTATGAGCTGAGGATTATGACTTATTGATATATATTGTTGTTTGAGTTGACCGGTATCGTGAAACTACGCCGTTATGCCGTCGATTGTACTGCGATTGGCTAATGATTTGTACAAGGCTTGTTTTGAGTTGTATCTTTATAGAATACATCTATACATTGACATTTCAGATTTGGATTGTCATATTTGATATGGACAGATTGGAATACGAGACTTCGTCTTCGTCAGATCAGGAGGACAAAGGTATAAATCGATGTTCACTGGGAGATCAACTGGAGTTAGAGTTAACTCGAGTTTCCCTAAACCATATACTTGTCTGATATTGTTTTTATACCGTTGCATGTTTAAATGATTAAGTTTATTTGATTGAATTAGAAAGTAGAGAGCATATAGATATTGAGTGAGAGTTACTGACATAAGGGTTAGATTATGACAGTATAGTCACTAACCCATTACACTTTGTCAGAATAGGCTTAGTCTTGGAGATACGCCAAGACACCGGACGTTTGGTCATATCGTCGTGATTGTGAGTAGAGTCGCTCATATCATAGATATTCGATATAGCGAGGGCTAAAGTCCGTAAATAAGAACGTACCGCCGTCACGATTGGTGTAGTAGGTGGGATAATTGATACGTTCTTATTCACCGGGATCCCTAGAGTATATGAGAGATGAGTCGAGTTTTAGATGTCGAATAAAGAACTTGATTTATAGACTTGTATTGATTTATGTTTCGTAGATTACGATTCATGTTTTATTTACAGTAGTGTAACGATGCATGTTGTTCGATTATGCTGCATGTAATAAGATTTAATTCATGCTTTTATATCAGTTATATAGTTGCATGTATACATTATTTATACTGGGATTTATTCTCACCGGAGTATCCGGCTGTTGTCTTGTTAGTATGTGTGTATGACAACAGGTGGGACAAGATCGGGGTCAAGAAGATGACGAGAGAAGACGAGTTTAGAGTAGAGATTCCGGACTTATTATAGACTTGGTTTTAATACCTGAAATGTAGTAGTTGAACCTTAGACTAGTTGAATGCTTATTGTACTTTTATACTGATATGTATATTAGTTAAATTCCATTACGTTCCGCATTTACATTTAAAAAAAAAAAATTAGACCATATTTATTGAAATTGATAATTAAATCACAAAGACAATTAATAAGATGATTAGCGTCCGGGTCCCCACATTGACAGCAACAATGGCGGAAAGAAAGAACAGTTGAAAGCTCGAAAGAAGCAGTTCAAGAAGTTAGGGAGAGGTTTATCTAGCTCCAGCGGTTCTAGCCCGAGTTATACTGGAATTTATTGTAGAACTTGCGGAGGGAGACATCCCACGAAGCAATGCCATGGAGTGACTGGTAGATGCAATATCTATAGACAGCAGGGACATTTTGCTAGAGTTTGTCCACAGAGAGGTTCACGGAGATCTCATGGAGCAGAATCATCTGGTGGTAGTGACCGAGGAACAGACCCAAGATGCACTTGATGATATAGTGACAGGTAACTGTTCTTTTATGATTATTTTGAGTATGTATTAAGAGATATTCATACATCCTATACATGATTCTATATGAATTGCATTGATATATGCTATATCTGTTGGGTCTGTATGTACTGCAGTATTGATTTCTTTATTTCTTGGGGGGGGAAAGATTGATATCAGTGCATTCTGTAAATATCGTATACTGCAGTAAGATGAGAATGAGATTGAGTTATACTGTGTTGTACTTGTGTTGTCTTATTCTGACTGCATTATTGATATTGATGTGTTGACAAGTACAGAACTATTGTAGATTCTTGCCAGGAGATGGTAAGATTCGGACCTGAAATGGCCGAAGAATGAATAATATACGGTAAGGATTTTCGATTTAAATTTTCTTTGATATCCATATTATTTATGACTCGATGATTATCGAAAGGAATGGAGTAATTCCTTATGCATTCAGTTGATTACTGAAACTAAGCGTATCATGGATTGATTTGCTAGTAGCAGGAGAATTGCTAAAGTCTTTCTAGATGAAATTCCTAGTTTGCCTTATATCAGGGAGAGTGATTTCAGCCTTGACTCGATATCAAGTACTGTTCTTATTTTTAGAACTTCGTACAGAATGATACTGATTGAATTGAAAGAATTGAAATATCAGTTAGAAGATTTATTGGCCGAAAGTTACAATTGATTGAATGTGTTTCTTGGGATATATCAGCTATGGTTGTGAGTTGATAAACTCTGTGTTTAGAACATTTTGATGATTCTCTGATTAGTTGATCTATGATATTTTGGTATATTCGAAGAATCTGACTGATTTTGTTGAATATCTGAGAATTGCATTGAATATTTTGAGGATTGAGATGTTATATACAGAAATGCTTGAAATGTGAATCTTGACTGAAACAGATGGTATTCGGGGTATTTTATATCCGTAGAAAATATACTGATTGATTTCAGCACGGTGAGACCGTGATCAGTTGGCTGAGAACAACATCGGTGTCAGATATTTATCGATGCATGAGTTTAGCAGGCTATTATATACGATTGTTGTTGTGAAATTGCTGGAGAATTTTTATTGTTCTAAAACAGTAGTTGAGACAGATTATACTGTTTGTGGGGACATTACATTTGAAAATTATATAGCAGTTGATCTAAACAACTCGAAGATGTGATCGGTTAGTCCGAATCGACAGTAGTGTCAGACATTGCGTTTTATGAGTTTAATAGAGCAGTGATTGAAATTTCGAATCTAATCCGATATTACAGTTGTTCTGAATCCGTGGTTGATACAGATTGTTATGCATCGTTGAAATTATATACAGTTTAAACAGAACTAGAGCTGATTTTGAAAATTAAAGCAGTTCAGAAATTTGATCAGAATGTTTAGAACTCGGTTTCGATAATCAGAAGAGGGTGTCGATCAGGATATCAAGTATGTGATACTGTATTGTATGTGTATAATCGACTTGGTTGTGCTGAATATTTGAATTTGAAATGACAGATATGGTTAGAAGTGCACAGTAGCCGATTCAGTATTTATTCTGGTGACAGACCGTATATGATAATTCGAAAAGATAGTTTTGATAGAAATAGATAAGATTAGTTGTGACAGAATTTGTACTGAGATGTCTATATTGGCCACCAATAGGAGAGAACGAGATGAACCAGGAGATTGGTTATATAAATTATTGATTCCTGAATAGAAATTGGAGTACATTTCTATGGATTTTGTGACGAAACTATCACAATATTATCAAGATTGTGATGTGATATGATTGTGATTGACAGATGGCTCGAATCTGTATATGTTATTTTTACAGGAAGATGTACAGACATGATCAGACGACTGAATTGTATATCAGAAAAGTGGGCAAATTGCACTGAATGTTAAAGTTGATTTTATCATACCACGATTTTCGGTTGATTTTGTACTTTTGGCAGAATATACAACAAGATCTTTCACCAATCGTTTATAGATCAACGGATAGTTGGAGCGAACTATCCTGATAATGGAGGATATCCAGGAACTGTGGTGCTGGATTTTAGCACTAGTTGACATGATTTGTTGTCACTTGTAAATTATCGTATAACGATAATTATCAGATGATTTTTGAGATAGCATCATTCGAGACATTGTACAGTGAGAACTGTAGATTTCCTTGTATGAGGATAATATCTCTGAGATACCTGATATTGGACCTAATAGGATCAGAGATATAATAAATAAATTGAAGCTGACATAGAAAGAAATGAAGAAAGCTCAGAATAGACAGACTGAGTATATCAATGCCGGATGATAATTGTTGATATTTGCGGTTGAAGATTGAATATAACCCTGATTGAATTATCAAATTGATAACAGATGATAGTATTAATTTGTTCTAAGCTATTAATTGTTATATACGGATGTTGTATAGCCAGTATTGTGAGATTTATTCTATCATCAGTTATTTCGAGTAGTATTATGAGATTATACTTCTTGAATTATTATTTCAGATTGGAGTTAGAGATCCATGAAAGAAAAATAATCCCGAATGAAGACTATTCCGCTGTTGAAAATACAGTAAAATCGTCAGGGTATCAAAGAGACTATCTTAAAGACAAAATCAGATATGAGACTGAGATTTCAGAATTGTTTCATTGCAATGAGTTTTCTGATTAACCTCTATCATACATTTCTTTCTTTATCTGAGTTGATTGCTTGTGATTTCGAGGACGAAATCGAATCTTAGGGGGGGAGAAATGTAATGCCCAGGATTTTATTTATTGTAATTTGAGATTAATCTGAAATGATTTATGGATTAATTGTTGTAATTATAGACGGAAAGTATTAGACTGGGAAAGACGAGAAAAGACGCAAAAGATGAGCGAGGGTAGTGCATTCGCGCACATGCGCGACTTGATGTGCGAGCATGCGCGGAACGGGCAGAAGACCCCGTGCATATGAGCGGAGTGAGGGCGCGCATATGCGCGAGGTTTCTAACAACATTTCCCGGAGAATGTGGCGCACATGCGCGGAAGACGAATGCGCATATGCTCCAGAAGCCAAGCGACATGTCCAGAGAAACTCGTACATATGCGCCGAGGGAAAGCGCGCATATGCGCAAGAGCTGCCGAGATGCACGCGCCGAGACTTTGTGTCTCGCGCATATGCACCGATGGTGGTCGCGTATATGCGCGAGACATGTATTACAAAGAAGAAGTCACGTTTTATATACATGCAAGGTGTGTATACGTATATATATATATACATATCAATCCTTAGACTTAAAAATGAAAGTGGAAGATAAACGAGCTGCCGAGGAAAGCTCAAGTTCTGATTTACGATCTGGTCATTTGAGTTGAAATCCGAGTACAACACAGTGTTCCTATCGACGACAGCAACAACAGGACGTAAGTTTTGTTACGTTTTGATATCGTTTGAAATTATGATATTTTCAGAATTGAATATGAATCATATATTGTGTTTCTGATATATTAGGCGTTGTATATTTGAAGTCAGATTGAAGAACATACAGTGTATGTGATTTTTATGATTTTCAGAACCGATATAATCGAGACTATACAGATTTGAGATTAATGTCTGTTATTGTTGACATTATGACCTGTACCGATATTGATTATGAGTTCGGTTATTATATTTGTGATGTTGAGACTGACAGGGTTATCGAGACTGTATTGTTATACTGTCAAAACATCAGTACATTGATATTGATCAGATTCAGTATTGATTAAGATTGTATTGTTGTATCATTGACATTGATAAGATTATGTATTGATATGAGTATTGATCAGAACAGGTTCTGAATTGAACTATATATTGATATTGTGCATGTTCGATATTTCATTGCCAGATTGGATATGGACAGATTTGAAATAGAAACTTCGACTTCGTCAAACGGAGAAGATAAAGGTATAAATTGATGTTTATGTGGGATTGCACAGCTCGAGTTTGATTTAACTTGAGTTTCCCAAAATCACATACTTTATTTTATTGCATTGTTATTTGCCATTGAATGAAATTGATATATTTGATTTATTGATTTATGTATTGATTTATAAGCGGATAAGCCTAGTCGTAAATGAGTAATCTTGTGACGATTAGTGCCGGATAGTGATGGAATCGTCACTGGCACATTGAACATTGCCACAAGATAGGATATTGGTGAAAATGCCAAAGCCTGTGATGGATAGGTCAAGACACCGGATGTTTGGTCATATCGAAGTGGAAAGAATTGGAGTTTCTTCTATTACTGATGTTCGATATGGAAAGGGCCAAAGTCCGTGAATAAGAACATACCACCACCCCGATCGGGAGTATAGGTGGGTGTATGTTCTTATTCCGATCATGATCCCTAGATTAGGACGAGTAGAGTCAGAGTCCATGAGTCAATGAGTGTGATTCAGAGTTTGTGTTGATTCATGTGTCGGATTTGATACATGTTATATTCAGAGTTTATACTGATTCATGTTTCTGATTTTGATACATGTTATGAATGTTTATTTCATGCTTTTATAACTGTTTATATTAAATGCATGTATACATGATTTATACTGGGAATATAATTCTCACCGGATCTATCCGGCTGTTGTCTTGTTTGTATGTGTAGAACCCGAAAATCAGATTACGTATAAGCCATGCATAATTGCTACTATTTAAATTAAAAATTAATATTTTATATAAATATGAAGTGTTTGATTTATTTTAATAATTTTAAGTCATGATTAGTTATTTTAAAGGTAGATGTTTAGTTTTATCTTTTCAAGATAAATACGAGAGGTCGGACCGGAGTTCGGAGATTAGAGATAAGATTAATAATAAGATTAATATTCTTAAATTTAAATTAAGCCAAAGAACAATTTAATTTAAAGAAAAAGAAGGCCTTTGGGATTTATTTAATTAATTAGAGCTAAGTTCATAAATAAGTCCTTTAGGCTTAAATTAAAATATGTAAACAAATGAGGATAAATTAATCTAAGTCTAATATATTCAAGAAATTAAATATAGTACTTAAATACTTAAAGTTGAATCCATGCAAAGTTATGCAAGAGTTTAATTTAACTTAATGTGTTAATTCACTAAAATATATAATGAATATTTAAAATCTTAAGAATTTAAAATACAAAGTTTAAATAATAATATACCATGCAAATGAGTAATAAAATTGGTAAAGACAATTCAAAGGTGTAGTAACTTTTCCTTTCAAAGTACCTTTAATGAGACTTCATGGTGTATTCATTTCCTATTGGTAATTCACTAAGTAGTAGTAAATTCAAATACTATAATTCATATCATTTTCCTCAAACCAAGATCTAAGCAATATCGAACACATGTAGTAGCAAAGAATCGGCTAAGCAAGGGAATGAGAATCATTTCAAAAATCCATTCAATTCTTGCACTTGTAACCTCCATCTTAATGCACTTCAATACCCATTTATCACCCCTTGAACCTTCATCTTCATTATCTACATTTCCTACACACCCTACCTTCGAAATCAGCAGAGAACCAACAGCTTAGAATCGAGACTCAGCAGCAATAAAATAAGAGAAGTAGAGGCATTTCAAATTCCTTCAACCCTTGACTTGTAACCCCCAATTTAATGAATATTAAGACTCCTTTATCACCTCCTATAATACACATCTCTATTATCTAGCAATCACACACCATTACATTCAAAAATATCAGAAAAACAATAGCTTAGAATCGTGATAGAACAACAACAGAAAAGTAGGAAAGAAAAAAAGATCCAACTCTGACTCCATTGCGTCGTATTCATTGTGTTGATTTGTTTTTGTCAAAACAAATTCCAGGCATGTATATATTGTTTCTTTGCTCTTCAATCAAGTTCTATAGATATGTTTAAACCATTATGTAAGTATGATTCAAGCAAGAACATGAAAATGACAGCAAGAAATTTTTAGAAAATTCTGTACAGGCCTCTCGGCCATGTTGATTTTGCGCTTCACGGTTGCTGAGTTTTGTTGGTTTTCAGGATGTTGTTCGGTTCCAAGCACACATGGCTGCCTCTAGGAATGTTTTAGAGTGTGTTAGGGTGTCGTTGTTTTGTTGGTTTAGGTCCATACACTCAGGAGAAAGAAGTGGCAGCAACATTTCCATGAGTACAGTTTTTGTGTCAAGGTTTCTGTCATTGAGTTGTTTAATGGTGGTGTTCGAATATTGGCTGTCCTAGGGGCTGTAGCCATGGTTAGAACCCTCCCTTAACATGTCCAGGATGTGACCAAATCGGTCTTTACAATTTTGGTTCACGACCCAACAGATTTTTACAGCAACATATATAGCATACGTCCTACAGTTTCAAAATTTTAAATTTTTGGGTGAGTGAGTTTCGGTTGGGTGGTTGGATGAATTATGGTTGGCTTGTAGCCCATAAACACGGTTCATACAACACTCCATCATGTCTAGATCGAGGCATGGTCGATGAAATGGCCACTGGAACGACCCACGACAGTAAAACAACTCAATACATTCCACTGCACGGAGTTGGTGCTCTCGGTTGATACTTTCTGTTGTCCTAGGTGTTTGCTTGGGTTGTGTTTGGCTTTTAGCCCTTAGCCATGGTCCAAGCCATGTCTTAGGATGTTGGTAAAAGTCCTTGGTCGATGTTTAAAATTCATGGTCATTAAATTCAGAGTTTACACCACCAACACACAAACTGTTACTACTGAAATTTGACAGCAGCTATGTTTTCGGTTTTTGGTTATTGTTTGAGTTCTTTGTGGGCTTTTAGCCCATGGCCTTGGACTGGACACTACCTTAATGAGTTAGGAAAGTCATGTTTTTGGCCGTTCGTGATTTGGTTGAGTTTAGAGGTCGTACGAGAATTTACAGTGAAAGGTGCCAAAATGACTCTCGAAAGAGTGTTTTATGTTTTTGTCTTCTATTCACCTATTTTCGTGTTTTACAGTCCTTGTGCATATTTTTCAGTATGTTTGTGGTATTTTTAATCATGATTAAACGTTGGTTTAATATGGGTTCGGGTTGGTACGATACCATGATTTTAAATCAAGTGGTTGGTCCTAATAGTCTCATATTTGGTTCTATTGTTGAGTTTTGGTTCTATTGTCAAGTTTAAGTAAAGAAAATATTATTTACATGTGTCACATGTTAGAGTTAAGTCGCAGCAAGTCTGGGAACGATCCAACTCATCCGGTAAAATAAGGTTATAATTATATTACGTGCATAAAAATATAAAATATTTATTTTTGAGATATATGCTATATGTCTTGTGGCCACCTTACGTTTATGGGTTTGAAAGTCGGTAGGCGCAACAGAGGACCTCTCCGCCCGGTGACTTACGACTGGTTTATGATTATGTATGGGTACAAACATCCAGTCCAAGGGCTGTGATTGATCTCTACCGCCCAGTATACTGTGGTTTAGTCTGATCAGGCGCTTACGCTATGCTATGGGCCACTTGCTTAGAAACATTATCTCTACCAGAAAAATTATGATATGTTATGACAGAGCTCTATTGAGCAAAGCTTTTACGTATGAATTTTCAGATATGCACATAGTTATAATTATTCATGATACGATTTCCACCGTACGCTCTACGATACTTTATTTTTATGATGCATGCGATTTTATGATATATTTACTTGTTATTCAAGATATATACATTGTGGGGACCCGAACTTAATTCAATTCTTAATCACTTTCTGGGAATAATTAATCAATTAAAATAAACATGGTCTAAATTTTTTTTAAAAAAATACGAGAGTGCGCAACATATGAAATAAGTCTTATCTCTTTTACAAGATCACTATTCAGATCTAAGTATAAGTCCTGTACAATCATAAATCATAATAATTACTGTTTCTTCACTACACCTCAGGTGATATAACAGATATAATCCTAAGTCCGGATCTCCACGTTAACTGTCTTCTCTCATCCTCTTCTCGACCCTGATCCAGCCCCACCTGTTGTCATGCACACATACAAAACAAGACAACAGCCGGATAACTCCGGTGAGAATAAATCCCAGTATAAACAATGTATGTAAGGCTTGAGAATTGTCCGTGTCATCGATGTGAGACTTGAAGAGGAGAATGCATGACATGAAAAATGAGAGTTTGAGCAAGCATGGCCGAAGCCACACCGCCCCTGCGGTGCTAGGACTACCGCACCCGCGGTGTAGGTGACAGAAAGTTGAGGGAATTGTGCGAAGCAACACCGCACCCGCGGTGCGTGCAAGACCGCACCCGCGGTGATCGAGATTCAGAAAATATTAGTGCTGCCGAGAGCTTAGCGCACCCGCGCTCTTAAACTACCGCACCCGCGGTAGTGCGTGTCATTTGAACAACATGAACACTCGTCCCTTTGCATGCAATATGTAATAGGTGTCTTTATTTTCTTTGGCATTCAGAATAAGAACCGAGCTCCTTCTCCAAAGAATCCTCAAGCTTCAAGGTGGATTAGAACCTTGGTTTGGCAAGATTTATACATCCGATTTATATTCCGAGTTAGGATTTGTGTTCCTCTCTTTGAAGGCTACAAGAGGATGTAAGTATTGTTCATTTCCAGCATGTTTCGAAAATTATGTGTTGGAAGAATTCAGATTTGACATAAATTATGTGTTTTTGATATACTAAGCATCTTAGAAACGTAAACGGATCGAATTTCAGACGCCATATGCTATACGTTCGAAATTCCAGCATGTATTATGTGAAGATTTTACAGATTCTAGCTGATGGATTGATGTTTAGATGAGATTATGAGTTGTTGGGATTGATTATGATATTGTTATGTTGAGATTGAGTTACCGGTATCAAAGACATACGCCGTTATGCCGTCAATTGTTACCGAGATGGAGTATTGACTTGTACAAGATTTTGATATGAGTTATATCTTGATAGAATGCATTGTTATATTGTCATTTCAGATTAGTTTTGACAGAGTGACATTCCGACTTCGAGACTTCGACCGACGATTCGACAAGAAAGGTATAATTCATGTGGTCACGGGATTGCACAACTCGATTCAGACTTGATACGAGTTTCCCTAAATCACATACTAGATTGTTATTACATTGATTATGTAATATTTTGTTTATTGATTTATATTCGAGTCCTGAGATAGGAGATATTGGTAGATTTGCCAAAACTAGACGTTTCGGTGTATCGACGCATAGGAGCAGATTTGCTATATGTGTAGACCCTCGATACAGAGTTGACCGAAGTCTAGGAATAAGACGTACCGTTGCCCCGAGTGGTTGGGTAGGTAACAGACCGTCTTATTCACACCGGGATCCCTAGATTAGAAAAGAGTCGTGTCAAGATTTAAATGTGAATACAGATTTGTATTCTTCTACATGTTTAGATTTACATTCATGTTATTTGATATATGCTATGCATTTGTATATGATTATTACATTGCATGCATTCATGTTTTATACTGGGATATGTTCTCACCGGAGTTATCCGGCTGTTGTCGTGTCTGTATGTGTGCATGGCAACAGGTGGGGCAGGATCTGGGTCACGAGCTAGATGAGAGGTTGATGATAGCGTGGAGATCTCGGGCATGGAAGATTTCTAGTGGTTTCTATTTAGACTTGTATCACCTATGTTTGTAGTTGGTATGTAAACACTAGTGTATGGTTGTACTAGACAGACATGTATGTATATTATGTTGTTATTTCTTATAAAGACAATGTTATGCTTTGACTATACATTTGAATTAATGTTAAAAGCAAATTTTTGACCCACATTTTCGAACAAAGATCCAATTAAATCCCAAAAGAATTGAGTTAGAGCCCGGGTCCCCACAACAGGTGGTATCAGAGCAGTAGGTTCTGTAGACTGAGATAGAATAGAATGAGCGGGGTAGATCGAGTCATCTTCCTTGCTTATATCATGCTAGCATGTCATGATTTATTGCTTTCCCTATTATATGTTGTATTGTATCTGAATTGATTTACAGCATTTCAAGCCTGAATCAGAACCGATTCTCGATCAGAGTCTATGATCAGAGGAGGGCTGAGACAGATGATATTGATTGTATACTAATCAGTTTGATAATCAGATTTATGCCGCCTAGACGTATACCACAGCCAGAGCAGGGTAGCACATCAGGTGCACAGATGGATGTTACCGCTACGCCGATGGAGACCTTATTGAAGAGATTTCAGTCTTTCCATCCGCCTACCCTGAAGGGCACAGAGAGTGCAGTAGAGTGCGAGAGCTGGCTTGATGATATCGAGATGTTGTTTGAGTCTTTGGCCTATACTGATGAGCGACGTGTGAAACTGATAGGGCATCAGATACAAGAGGTTGCCAAGAGCTGGTGGTTGACTACGAAGAGAGCCTTGGAGCACCGAGGCATTGACATTTCCTGGAAAGTCTTCAAAGATGAGTTCTATCAGCGCTTCTTCCCCGTCTCCTACCGGAAAGATAAGGGAGCTGAATTTGCGAATCTGAGACAGGGACAGTGGAACATTGAGGAGTATGTTGCTAAATTTTCTGCGTTGCTTCGATTTGCACCGCATGTGGCCGGAAACGACGAGGCAGTGGCCGATCAGTTCTTAAACGGGCTGAACCCCGATGTCTTTACTTTGGTGAACACGGGTCGGCCTAGTACTTTTTCAGAGGCACTGAACCGAGCGAAGGGAGCAGAGGCTGGCTTGATCAGGCAGCGAGGGGCTTCCTACGGTGTTCAGGGGCAGAGACCGCTACAGCCTACTACCGTACAGTTTCCACCACCTCCTCCCCGTTTTGACAGCGGAGCTAGTGGTAGTGGCAAGAAGGAATTTCTGAAGACTAAAGGCAAACAGTTTAAGAAATCCGGAAGTAGTTCATCAAGTTCGAGTGGATCTCGACAGAGAGGTCAGGGGTCAGATTATAGTGGTGCATACTGTGGTTCGTGCGGAGGGCGACATACCACGGAGCAGTGTCAAGGAGTTCTGGGACGCTGCAACATCTGTAGGCAACAGGGACACTTCGCTAGAGTTTGTTCCCAGAGAGGTGCACAACGATTCCAGAGCACAGGATCATCATCACCAGCGCCACAGATGGAGAGACAGGCATCTTCTGTACACTCCTTTCAGCCACCCTCCACACAGACCCAGCAGAGACCAGGAGGTAGTCAGACTGTGAGTCAGCCTCCTAGACAGCAGGCACGTGTTTTTGCCCTGACAGAGGAGCAGGCGCAGGAGGCGCCAGATGACGTCATTGCAGGTAACTGTTTTCTTTGCGGTTATCCTGCATATGTGTTGATAGACACAGGGGCATCTCATACATTTATATCTGAACATTTTGCATTGAGACATTCATTGCCTGTTGAGTCGTTGTCGACAGTAGTGTCTATAGCTTCTCCGTTGGGAAGTGGTTTGATATCTGTGACTACTGTTAGACACTGTATGCTTCAGTTTGAGGGGCATGAGATTGATCTTGATTGTGTAGTACTTGGTTTAGCTGATTTTGATTGTATAGTTGGTATAGACATGTTGACCAAGTACAGAGCCACTGTAGATTGTTTCCACAAGATTGTCAGATTCA
This sequence comes from Primulina eburnea, assembly GCF_022965805.1. Lineage (NCBI taxonomy): Eukaryota > Viridiplantae > Streptophyta > Magnoliopsida > Lamiales > Gesneriaceae > Primulina > Primulina eburnea. The sequence continues at coordinate 37,021,506 of NC_133101.1, read as the reverse complement.
GACCCGACATGACAGATGAGTGGAAATTCTACGGCAAGGGTTCCAGATCTCGGATTCCCTTAGTATCTGCTCTGACTATGAGTAGATTGCTTCAGAGAGGAGCAGAGGGCTTTCTCGTATATTCAGTAGATCTACTGAAGTCGAGCCCAGCATTGGCAGATCTGCCAGTGGTTTGCGAGTTTGCAGATGTTTTTCCTGAGGAGATTCCAGGGTTGCCTCCGGTTCGAGAGGTTGATTTCAGCATTGATCTTGTGCCAGGCAGTGTTCCTATCTCGAGAGCTCCATATAGGATGGCACCGATAGAGCTGAAAGAGTTGAAAGCACAATTGGAAGATCTTCTGTCCAAGGGATATATCAGACCCAGTGTATCTCCTTGGGGTGCTCCGGTGCTTTTCGTTAGAAAGAAAGATGGTTCGATGCGACTGTGTATTGATTATAGGCAGTTGAACAAGGCAACAGTGAAGAACAGGTATCCTTTGCCGCGCATCGACGATTTGTTTGATCAGTTACAGGGATCTTCTGTATACTCGAAGATTGATTTGAGATCAGGGTATCATCAGCTCCGAGTTAGAGACGTTGATATTCCGAAGACTGCATTCCGAACCAGGTATGGGCATTACGAGTTTATTGTTATGCCTTTTGGTTTGACGAATGCACCTGCGGTGTTTATGAGTTTGATGAACCGCATTTTTCAGAGATATTTAGATGATTTTGTGATTGTGTTCATTGATGATATTTTGGTATATTCGAAGAGTCTGACTGAGCATGCAGATCATCTGAGAATTGTATTGAAGACGTTGAGAAATGAGCAGTTGTATGCTAAACTGTCCAAGTGTGAATTCTGGTTGCGACAGGTTGTCTTCTTGGGGCATATTATATCTGGAGAGGGTATTGCGGTAGATCCGAGTAAAGTTGAGGCTGTGATCAGTTGGCCGAAACCGACTTCTGTGCCTGAGATACGCAGTTTCATGGGTCTAGCCGGGTATTATCGACGTTTTATCCGAGATTTCTCCAGTATAGCGAAGCCTATCACCCAGTTGACACAGAAGAATATGCCATTTGTGTGGTCAGAAGAGTGTGAGAGCAGTTTTGTTGAACTAAAGAAGAGGCTGACTAGTGCGCCTGTATTGACGATTCCTTCAGGTACAGGTGAGTTCGTTGTATATTGTGACGCATCTCACAGAGGGCTAGGATGTGTTCTTATGCAGCGAGGGCACGTGATAGCGTACGCCTCTAGACAGTTGAAGCCACACGAGACTCGTTACCCGATTCATGATCTTGAATTGGCGGCAATTGTATTTGCACTCAAGATCTGGCGTCATTATCTGTATGGCGAGAAATTTGACATCTATTCCGATCATAAGAGCCTGAAGTATCTCTTTTCTCAGTCAGAGTTGAACATGAGGCACCGACGATGGCTTGATCTGCTGAAAGATTTTGATTGCGAGATCAAGTACCATCCAGGAAAGTCGAATGCAGCGGCAGACACCTTGAGTCGAAAGGTATGTGCTCTTTCCTTATCGACTGTAGGTGTATCGAATTTAGTAGAGGATTGTTGCTTGTCTGGGTTGACATTTAATACAGAGAGTAGACCGTTGCGACTTGCTGCGATTCAGATTGAGCCAGACTTGATTTTGAGGATCAAAGAAGCGCAGAGAACCGATCCGAGCGTTCAGAAATCGATTGATATGGTCAGAGCTGGACATATCTCAGAATATCAGGTCAGAGATTCCGTTCTGTATGTGAATAACCGTCTAGTGGTGCCAGATGTTTCAAATTTAATACGACAGATCATGTCAGAGGCACACTGTAGTCGGTTCAGCATTCATCCTGGTGGCAGAAAGATGTACAATGACTTGAAGACACAATTCTGGTGGAAGAAAATGAAGACAGACATTGCAGAATTTGTGTCTAAATGCCTGAATTGCCAACAGGTGAAGGCAGAGAGGAAGAAGCCCGGAGGTTTACTTCAGAGTTTGTCTGTTCCTGAATGGAAATGGGACCACATTTCCATGGACTTCGTGACGAAGTTACCTCGATCTTCACGGGGCTGTGATTCGATTTGGGTCATCATTGACAGATTGACCAAATCTGCCTGTTTCATTCCGTACAGGATGACCTATCGACACGATCAGATGGCAGAGTTATATGTCAGAGAGGTTGTCAGATTGCATGGTGTGCCGAAGTCGATCGTATCAGATCGTGATCCACGATTTACTTCTCATTTCTGGCACAGCTTACAGCAGGCTTTGGGTACGACTTTACACCTGAGCACTGCTTATCATCCTCAGACGGACGGACAGTCAGAGAGGACTATCCAGACTTTAGAGGACATGCTGAGAGCTGTAGTACTAGACTTTGGTACTAGTTGGCAAGATTCACTGCCGTTGTGTGAGTTTTCATACAACAACAGCTATCAGACGAGCATAGAGATGGCACCGTTCGAAGCTTTATACGGAAAGAAGTGCAGATCTCCGTTGTACTGGGATGATATCTCTGAGGTACCAGAATTAGGGCCTGATATGATTCGTGAGATGACCGATAAAGTGAAGGTCATTCAAAAGAGAATGAAGACAGCACAGGATAGACAGGCGAAGTACGCCAATATCAGACGCAGACCGTTAGTATTCGAACAGGGAGACAGAGTATTTCTGAAGATTTCACCTTTCAGAGGCGTTGTCAGATTTGGCAAGCGTGGAAAGTTGTCTCCTAGATACGTCGGTCCGTATGAGATCCTTGAGAAGATTGGCGATCGAGCTTACAGACTTGCTCTTCCTCCTTCATTGTCTGGTATACATGACGTTTTTCATGTATCGATGTTACGCAGATATATGCCAGATAGTTCTCATGTCATTCAGCCTGATGAAGCCGAGTTAGATCAGACTCTGAGCTATATTGAAAGACCGATACAGATTCTTGATCGGAAAGAGAAACAACTCAGAACCAAGACCATTCCGCTTGTGAAGGTTCAATGGAGTCGTCATGGCATCGAGGAAGCAACTTGGGAAACAGAGTCTGAGATGAGACGAAGGCATCCCGAGATATTCATATGATGTGAGTTTTCCTTTCGGTTTTGATTGTACTGATTTGTATACATTTACATGATTAATTGCTTGTGAGTTCGAGGGCGAACTCCTGTCTAAGTGGGGGAGAAATGTAAGGCTTGAGAATTGTCCGTGTCATCGATGTGAGACTTGAAGAGGAGAATGCATGACATGAAAAATGAGAGTTTGAGCAAGCATGGCCGAAGCCACACCGCCCCTGCGGTGCTAGGACTACCGCACCCGCGGTGTAGGTGACAGAAAGTTGAGGGAATTGTGCGAAGCAACACCGCACCCGCGGTGCGTGCAAGACCGCACCCGCGGTGGTGAGACCGCACCCGCGGTGATGCAAGTGCCGCACCTGCGGTGATCGAGATTCAGAAAATATTAGTGCTGCCGAGAGCTTAGCGCACCCGCGATCGTAAACTACCGCACCCGCGGTAGTGCGTGTCATTTGAACAACATGAACACTCGTCCCTTTGCATGCAATATGTAATAGGTGTCTTTATTTTCTTTGGCATTCAGAATAAGAACCGAGCTCCTTCTCCAAAGAATCCTCCAGCTTCAAGGTGGATTAGAACCTTGGTTTGGCAAGATTTATACATCCGATTTATATTCCGAGTTAGGATTTGTGTTCCTCTCTTTGAAGGCTACAAGAGGATGTAAGTATTGTTCATTTCCAGCATGTTTCGAAAATTATGTGTTGGAAGAATTCAGATTTGACATAAATTATGTGTTTTTGATATACTAAGCATCGTAGAAACGTAAACGGATCGAATTTCAGACGCCATATGCTATACGTTCGAAATTCCAGCATGTATTATGTGAAGATTTTACAGATTCTAGCTAATGGATTGATGTTTAGATGAGATTATGAGTTGTTGGGATTGATTATGATATTGTTATGTTGAGATTGAGTTACCGGTATCAAAGACATACGCCGTTATCCCGTCAATTGATACCGAGATGGAGTATTGACTTGTACAAGATTTTGGTATGAGTTATATCTTGATAGAATGCATTGTTATATTGTCATTTCAGATTAGTTTTGACAGAGTGACATTCCGACTTCGAGACTTCGACCGACGATTCGACAAGAAAGGTATAATTCATGTGGTCACGGGATTGCACAACTCGATTCAGACTTGATACGAGTTTCCCTAAATCACATACTAGATTGTTATTACATTGATTATGTAATATTTTGTTTATTGATTTATATTCGAGTCCTGAGATAGGAGATATTGGCAGATTTGCCAAAACTAGACGTTTCGGTGTATCGACGCATAGGAGCAGATTTGGTATATGTGTAGACCCTCGATACAGAGTTGACCGAAGTCTAGGAATAAGACGTACCGTTGCCCCGAGTGGTTGGGTAGGTAACAGACCGTCTTATTCACACCGGGATCCCTAGATTAGAAAAGAGTCGAGTCAAGATTTAAATGTGAATACAGATTTGTATTCTTCTATCGAATCTCAGTCGATAAGAATGAATCCACCCTAAACGGCATCGATTTAATTCATATATCCAGTGTTTGGGCAAATCGACCGCAGAATTGACGAATCAGTCAAGACTTGGAGAATCAGCCAATAACCAGACGAATCAGCTGGTGACTAAGCGAATCAACCAATAACTAGACGAATCAGCCGGTGACTAGGCGAATCGGCCAATAACTAGACGAATCAGCCGATTACTCAACACATACATTGTCTATGAATCAATAGACCACACATATCAATCTCATCAATTACAAGTATCAATACAATAAACTAAGTATGTGATTTAAGGAGACTCGAGTCAAACCTCACTCGAGTTGTGCAATCCCAACTCAACATTAATTTATATCTTTCTTTCTGATATTCTGACTTTGTCGAAGTCTCGAACCCCAACCCTGTCAATACTCATCTGACAATAACGATATCGAGAGTACGGTATGAATACAGCACTCAGTCAATGCTGGATATAATCTGAATTTAATCAAATTATGTTTTAACAACATAACGTCATAATTTCAATATATCCAGCACTATCATATCAATCAGATATCAATCCCAACACCTCATACTCGATAATACTTCAATCTTGATATCAATTCTTAATCCGACCAACTCTAAAAATCATAACAATCTCATATAGTATATGTTCCTCAATCCAGTTTCAATTATACGATGTCTAACATACCAAGAACATCATATTTAGATCATATCATATTCTGACAATACCATAATTTCAAATCATTTCAAAACGTAGTAAAACTTACGTCCAGTTGTAGCCTACGTCGATAGGAACACAATACCGAAGTCGGATTCAAAATCGGACGGACGGATTTCTCACAAAAGGCGTAAGTTTTTCAACCCTTTTTCAGAAACCTTTTCTCAATTTTCTTCTCGTTTCTTTGCTTCTGAAGAATGTAGTATTTGTGTATATATATATATATATATACATCCACGTACATGCAAGGGGATGAGTGGCTCAATGCGCATTCTGCACGTCTCGCGCATATGCGCGACTAATATCTGCGCATATGCGCGAGACCTACTGGTCTTGTGGATAAGTTTCTCGGCAGCTCGCGCATATGCGCGAGGTCCTCTGGACTTCGCTTTTACAGGCTCGCGCATATTCGCGCATATGCACGAGGTCCTCTGCCCACGTCGTGCATATGCGCGCATCTGTGCCGCGCATATGCGTGAGGGCTACTCTTCCTCGCACATTTTCATGCATTTTCTCGTCTTTCCCCGTCCGATCCTTTCCGTCTATAAACATATCAATTATCCCCCAAATCATTTCAGATTACAATAATCAAATTCTCGGGCCTTACATACACGTTGAGTCTTTAGACTCACTAGACTTGATTGTTGTAGGTATTGATGAGGTCGAGACCACGGGCGGAGACCAGTGAGCGATATTGGGACAACAGTAGTAAACCCGAGGACCTCATGATTTAGTTTATGCACCTTTTATTATTCAAACTCAGTTTTAATACGTTGGATTATTTTTAAATTGTTGGTTGGAAACAATATTTGCTTCCGCTGTTATTTTAAAGTTAAAAATTATATACATGTTTATTTTAATTAAATGAGACAAGATAATTATTTATTTAAATTTTTTTTTTATAATTCCGCAAATTTATGAATGCGAAATGCGGGCCTTTACAGTATGTGTGCTTGACAACAGGTGGGACAGGATCAGGATCAGGAATAGGATGAGAGATTATAGTTAGCGTGGAGATCCGGGCCCAGAAGCAGAGTAGGATTCATCACTTGATGTATAGATGTTGAACATTGTTGAGATAGATACATGTAGTACATGTGTTGTACTTTTATACTGACATGTATATTAGATAGATTAAATTACGTTTCCGCATTTATAATTTAAAAAGAAAATTTTTAGTCCCATGTTTTGTTAATTGTTATTTGACGTTAATAATGATTAAAACATGAATTAGAGTCCGGATCACCACACTACGACAGTCTTAAGAAGTATAAAATGTATAATTTGAGATTTTAAGTATTGATAGAAGAGTGAGGTTGATTTTGAGAATTGATTTTGGGAATTAATAAGCGTAAAATTATGAACTTTATGATACGGAAAACCTAAAAAATGGAATTAGGAACGCCAAGAACTTATGGGTAATTATGGAATTTTCAAGATTAAGGACAAACTGGATATTCGAGGAAACTAAGAATTTATTTTTGAATTTTTTTTTTTTTTGAGAATTTGGGGACTAGTTTAGCCGTAAGTGAGAATCGAATGGTTTGAATGACAAGAATTTTTTATGATTTAGGTTTGAAGAGATCTTTAGAACCTTGTTATATTTGGGTTATAATGTAATAACGAATGACAATCAAGCGCATTATAGGATGATTCAATATTGGTCTACAGAATCTAAGTGTTAATGGAATAAGACAATGGAAATTTAAGAATTTAGAGTGGTAAAAATTTAAGGTAAAGTGATCATTTAGTTAAGTAATAAGATTAGACATTAAGTTAACTTATTTTTGGGAACTTAAGGTTTGATGTAGCACAAGTTTTAGTCATGATCTTAACAGTTAAAATTATATATTTGATAGGGTTAACATTTTTCTAGAAGGTTGGGTATGACTGATGATTAGGTTCCTTGATAGACGCATGTAAGAATTGAGGTAGACACCTGATCTTGAGGAATTTTTGAAAGCCATTAAGAAACTTGGAATTAAGTAGATATGTGTATTGGTGTGTTATCTAAAGACTATTTGGGTTATGTAAGAGAATTACAAGTTTATGAGATATGCGGTTATACGAAAATTTTGGGTGAAATAAAAACAAAAAGGGAATTAGTTGTGTAGAGCCCGAAATTAGTACACGTAAAACCCATGCATTTATTCAAATTGTTAAAATATTTTTTAAGTTTAAAATTATTTTTAGCAATGCATTATTTATTTATTTGCATTATTTTAAATTATTTATATTTATGTGATGCACGTTAAAATATTTTTCTGAGCTCATGTTTTAGGCGATTATTCGATGCAGGATTGAGGAAAGAAGACCGGCGACGATTTAGGAAATTTAAAAACGCGGTATTTTATTTAAAGACAAGAAAATGACATTTAAATGATTTATTAAGTTTTTAGTATTTTTAAAACCTAATTTAATTATTAGATGATTTTAAGATTTTAAAATTTCAAAGTTTAACACTTGAGTATTTTATTCTATATTATGGGATTTAGTAAAGTTGATAGTGAGTTAGTATTCTTAATTAGTAAGTTAATTATTAATTAAACCCCTTAATTCCCCACTAATCCACTAACCCACCTAACCCATTAATACATGACTCACGTTACTCACTCACACACACATGTATATATATACACACTTGGCCTTTGCACACACACACATGTATATACACACACACTTGGTCTTTGCACACACACACATCTCTTGCACCTTTTCATTTCTTTTTGGAGAGTATTTGGAGAGTTTTTAGGCTCTTTCTTCAGCAGCCCCATCTCCACCTTTCTCCTTCAAAATTCCAGCAACCACATGTTGATTTCACTAGAAAAATCGTGTCTCAAGTCGCCCGGATCGCTTCCCGCATCGCGTCACTTCGTTATTCGCCGTATCGTGAGTTTTAAAGATCAAATGGATGTATATTCTTTCGTTTTTGTATCGATCTTGTCATATTAATTATTTTGATGTGTATTGTATGAAAAACATGTGTATGTTATGCAAAAATTTGAGCAAAAATGTTTGAAATAATTTTGGATCAAAATTTTGGATCTCAAAAAAACCGAGTCTGCTGTATTTTCGAATACTGTGAATTTTCAAACTATTTTCCGGAAACACTTTCAACATATAAAACGTATGAATTTTCGATACCTTAGATTTGACAGTAAATCCGAAATTCTTGGACAAGAAACGAGTGAGTTATGATCATTTTCGTGGGACTGCACAAGCTATGAAATTTCTGTATCATAAAATCCGTCACCCTCTGTTATTTTGAATTCTACGACTTATAGGTTGGTTTTCTGGAAATGTTTTCAACATATGATTTGTAGTACATTGTGTTATTTTTTATTTGACTGTAAATTAGTATTTTTCTGATAAGAAATGAGGGAGATATGATTTTTATCATAAATTCGCTCAAGCTGCGAAAATTTGTGCATGTTCTTCTCGTTTTCTCAAGTTTTGGTTACAGGCTTTGTTGGGATCTTCTGAATCTTTGCTACTTTGGTTACGGCAGCATGTCCAGAGCATTCCAACAAAACCCTCGACGTTTTTTAAGTATTTTCGACGTGCAAAAGAAAATGTTTTATTTTTGAGGTATGCTAAATGACTTGTGACCAAATATGAAAGGGTTTGGAAGTCGGTGAACGTGGCCGAGGACCTCTCCACCCCGGTAAATTATGACCGGGTTTGATCAGGATTGAAAAGCGGTAAAGTATGACCAGGGACCAATCCACCCGGTAAATTATGACAGAGGATCTTATGTATGTGGTAGTGGACATCCCTGCCAGCCCAGTACTGTGGTTTAGTCTGATCAGGCGCATTTATGTATGGGTCACTTGCTTTGGAACATATCTCTACGCAAAATAATGAAGTTATGCATGTTCAAGTATGTATGTATGATGCAAGTATGTTTATGAAAACTTCTATGATGAAGGCATGTCTTCGTTTATGTTATGGCGTTCAAGTTTCAAGTATGTACGTTATACTTTAAAGATGCATGTGGTTTTATTACATATTATTTGTTACTTTTAGTTTATACATGTTGAGTCTTTAGACTCACTAGACTTGATCGATGCAAGTGAGAACGAGCATGAGGAGACAAGAGGTGGGGACTAGTGAGCTGGCTTGGACTACGCAGAGGCTAAACCCGAGGACCTGTCTATGTTTTAAGAACTTTATGCTTGTTTCAAAAACTCTGACTTTATGTGACTATTTTACGTGGTTTAAACGAATACTTTTTGAAAACTTTGTTTGAACTGTTTTTATTTCAATATTTTTTTTACGAGCTATTTATTTTTATCGCAATTTGGATTATTTTTATTTATTTAATATTTTTTTTTTCCTCAAAAAAAAAATTTCAAGTAGTTTAAAAATACGGTAGGTTACAGTTGGTATCATAGCCATGTTATTGTAAAGGGTTATGCCTACTACCAGTTACGAGAAGTTCACAAATTCACACCTCAAGTCTGAAATTTTTAAAGTTTTAAATTTTTTCATGTAGTAAGTATCAATTCAGTGATTTTAACATGTGCATGTTTATGTTAAATTACATGCATCTTATGATATTTTTATTTGTTCTTGCATATTGGGTTTACGTGTTGTGTAAATATTAGATCAGTATGCTACCTAGACATATGATTGCCCGTGGAGCCAGGGATGAGGACAGAGAGGCTCGAGATGAGGAAAGGGCCACTCTTCTTCGACCACCGCCAGATATGCAGGCTCAGATCCTTGCAGGCATGACTCGGTTCTTCGCAGCTTGCGAAGAACAATGCTACATTGAATACATGGACGAGGCCCAGGCCAGAGGCAGTTTATGAGAGGTTCAGTAGAATGAATCCAAAAGAGTTGTCGGGAACCACTGACCCAATGATTGCTGAAGGATGGATTAAGTCCATCGAAGTAATATTTACTTTTATGGAGATGCAGGATGAAGACAGGGTCAGGTGTGCCACATTCCTACTAACAGGGGATGCCAGACTATGGCGGGAAAGCGCATCAGTGTCAATGAACTTGCAAACACTGACTTGGGATGGTTTCAAAGAGGTTTTCTACTCCAAGTACTTCACTGAGGAAGTACGCTCCCGCATTACTATGGAGTTAACGACACTGCGACAGGGAGACAACAGTGTTGCAGAGTTTGTCATGAAGTTCGAGAGGGGGTGTCACTTTGTGCCCCTAATTGCTAATGATGCCCGGGAAAAGATGAGGCATTTCATTGATGGGTTACGAACAATCTTGCAAGGTGGTGTGTAAGTTTCTGGTCCTAATACCTATACTGTGGCCGTGTCCAGAGCTTTGGCGGCGGAATAGGACCAGAGAGGCATTGAGTTGGACAGGTAGGGCAAGAGGCCATATCAGGCACCCCAGCTGTAATGCCCGATATTTTTATCTGTTAATCTGTGATTATGGATTAGGAATTGATATGATTATAGACGGATCACTCCGAGACCAGATTGGGCAAAGCATATGAATTATGCAATTTTTTGGACAGAAATATTGGCGCCCGAGCGGTAGAAAATGACCGCCCGAGCGCCGATGTTCAACAAGGAAATTTCATGGACAGAACGTCTGGCGCCCGAGCGGTAGTTTTTCACCGCCCGAGCGCCATTTTTCAACAAAAATATATATCGGACAGAAGGTTCCGCACCCGAGCGGTAATTTATAACCGCATGAGCGCCGATTGAAAATCATGGAAAATAAGCCACGTTTCTTTGATATGCAAGTGAGATATATATACAGATATAACCTTGCATTTCTTCAGAAAAAAAAGACCGAAGCTCCCAGGAAAAAAATTTGTGGTTTGTGCAAGATTTGTGGTTTGTGCAAGATCCGTCCGTCTGATTTTCAATCCGACTTCAGTACTGTATTCCTATCAACGAGAGCTACAACTGGACGTAAGTTTAATTGATTTCTATTATGTTTTGAAAATATGATGTTGAAGGAATCGGATATGGTTCATATATGGTGTTCTTGACATGTTAGACATCGTATAATCGAAATCGGATTGAAGAACAGATACCATATGGAATTATTATGATTTTAGAATGGAATTGATTGAGATTTGATATCAGATTGGTATTGTTATCGATTATGAGATGTTGGGATTGATAACTGATTGATATTGTATTGCTGGGTATATTGAAATGGTGCAGTTATGCGGTTGAAACATAATTTGATTTGGTTATGATTATATCCAGTATTGATTGAGTGGGGTATTGATATTATACTCCTTGATATTTTCCTTTCCAGATTGAGTATTGACAGATTTGAATCAGAGACTTCGACAGAGCCAGATTGACAGAACGAAAGGTATAAATCAGTGTTAACCGGGAGATCAACTTGAGTCAGATTGGACTCGAGTTTCCCAAAAACCACATACTTTATTTATTGCATTGATGTTTACAATTCATGATATTGATATGCTTAGTCTATTGAGTTATAGCAAAGCGTGTACTGAGTCATAGGCGGAGATGCCTATTCATTGGCAGATATGCAAGTCTTTGGCGGATATGCCGAGACACTGGACGATTGAATTATATCGATGTTGCTTAGGAATAGATCGAATCCTATCGCTGAGATTCGGTATATGATGCCAATGTCCAGGAACCGGGATCCCTAGATTAGAGATGAGTTGAGTCTGACATGACGAGTTATTATTTGATTTACATCTTTATATCGATTCATGTTTTCGGACTTGATACATGTTATTGATTACTATTTATGCATTTTTATATGTTTTTATATGATTGCATTTATTCATTGATTATACTGGGATTATATTCTCACCATAGTTATCCGGATGTTGTCTTGTTTGTATGTGTGCATGACAACAGGTGGGACAGGATCAGGGTCAGGAAGAGGATGAGAGAGGACAAGTTAGCTTGGAGATCCGGAGCAGAAGTAGATTTCGATTCATCACTTGAGATATAGTTGTTGAACCCTAGTTTGGTTATGTTATCATTGTACAAGACTTGTACTTTATGAGGATATTTATATCAGAAAGATTCCATTACCTTCCGCATTTTTTTAAAAAAAATTAGACCTTGTTTATCTTAATTGATTAACTTATTCCCAAGAATGATTTAAAATTGAATTAGCTTCTGGGTCTCCACAGCAGGTGGTATCAGAGCAGTAGGTTCTAGAACTGTAGGTTCTTAAGACTGAGATAGAAGCTAGTGAGCGGGGTAGATTGAGTTTTCTTCCTTGCTTCTGATTGCTAGCATGTTTTACTGCTTTGAAATACATGTTTACCTGAATTATCTGATTTGATTTGGTAATATGTATTATTGAGAATGAATCAGAACCGATTCTTGATCAGCAGTAAGATGATCGGAGGGGGGCTGAACTGAAACAGATTTGTTGTATTGGGTTACTAATCCTTTTGATAATCAGATATGCCTCCTCGAAGAGTCCCGGAACAGGGTAGTACCTCTATGAATCCGATGGATGTTACAGCAACACCGATGGAAACATTACTGAAGAGATTTCAGTCGTTCAAACTGCCAACCTTGAAAGAAACAGAGACTTCTGTTGACTGTGAGTGTTGGTTAGATGATATAGAGATGTTATTTGATTCGTTGGATTACACAGATGAACGCCGAGTCAGACTGATAGGACACCACTTGCATGACGTTGCGAAGAACTGGTGGATCACGACAAAGAGAGCATTGGGGCACCGAGGTACGAATATCACTTGGGAATGTCTTTAAAGCTGAGTTCTATCAAAGATTATTCCCAGTGTCGTACAGGAAAGACAAAGGAGCCGAGTTTGCAAACTTGAGACAGGGTCAGTTGAACATAGAGGAGTATGTGGCCAAGTTCTCTACCTTGTTGAGATTTGATCCACACATGGCTGAGAATGACGAGGATGTTGCCGATCAGTTTATCAATGGATTGAACCCCGAGATCTTTACATTGGTTAACATTGGGCGATCGAATAACTTTGCTGATGCCTTGAATAGAGCAAAGGGAGCCGAAGCGGGCCTGATTAGGCATAGAGGAGCTTCGTATGTTGCCCCAGCACCGAGACCACATCAAACACCTCCCAGATTTGAGAGTGGCAGCAGTGGTGGAAAGAAAGATTTGCAGAAAGCCAGAGGAAAACAATTTAAGAAGTCTGGCAGCAGTTCTTCTAGCTCCAGTGGTTCTCGAAAGAGCTACTACTCCAGCCACCACCGACTACTACTCCGTCACAGCAGAGACCAGGAGGAAGCCAGACAGTTAGGTAGCCTCCTAGACAATAGGCCAGAGTGTTTTGCTCTGGAACTGGCAGCTGTGGTATTCGCCCAGGAAAATCGGGAGACACTATTTATATGGCGAAAAGTGTGAAATTTTCACGGACCACAAGAGTTTAAGGTAATTGTTTTCTCAGAAAGAACTCAATATGCGACAGAGACGGTGGTTAGAAATTGTCAAAGATTATGATGTGACGATTAGTTACCACCCTGGGAAGGCGAATGTTGTAGCAGATGCTTTGAGCAGTAAGTCAAGTTCCTCTTTGAGTTCTATGATCCAGAAACAGTTGTTGTTAGACTTGCAGCAAGAAGAGATAGCTTTGGTGATACCAAGAACTATTGCTCGCTTTTCAGTGTTGATCATTCGGGCTACATTGACGGAAAGAATCCGTAGGGAGTAGGCCAATGATGTATAGTTGACAGAGATGAGAGCCAGAGCAGAAGAGAGAGGTAATTCAGAGTTTGGGATGAATAAAGATGGTTTGATGACATTCAGAGGCCGTATATGCATTCCTACTGGTGATGATATTCGGCGAGACGTTCTGTAAGGCTCGAGATTATTAGTCTTCTTTGATTTGAGACTCGGAAAATATAAGTATGCATGACATGCAACGGGAAGTATTAAGTAAGATAGGAGTTGGAAAGACATAAGATGAAAGGAGAAAATATTCAAAATAGGACAGAACAGTTGGCGCACATGCGCGAAGAAATGCGCGCATATGCGTGACAATTCGAGTAGCATCGGCGCACATGCGCGAAGAAATGCGCGCATATGCGCGACCCGTCCAGAGACATTGGCGCACATGCGCGAGATAAGACGCGCATATGCGCGACGCCTCCAGAAGCTTTGGCGCATATGCACGAGATGAAGCGCGCATATGCGCGAGGAGTTAGGAATTTTATTGCCGAGACCCGTAGGTCTCGCGCATATGCGCGAGACGTGTAATTCAAAGAAGAATCCATGTGTTTGTTTTCATGCAAGATATATATAGTGTTGTCTTCATTACCTTCCCTTGGAACAGCAGATGACCGAGAGAAACTAAGAGAATTCAGCAAGTTCTTCCAAGTTTCATTTGCTAGTTTTACAAGATTCGATTACCCGAATTTAGTTCCGAGTTCGGATTTGAGTTCCTTGCATCAAGAGCTTCAAAAGGGTATAATTTTTATGTCTTTCCAGCCTGTTTTGAAGTTGACATGTTGGGGAAATTCTGATATGATTGTGAATATATGTTATTTAGATCATAAATGTTATAGAATCGAAAACGGATCGAAGAAATGTTATCATATGCAATTTTTATGAATTTCCAGCATATATATGTTTGAGCTTATGCAGAATTTCAGATTTTCAAGTGTATATGATAGTGGTTATGAATTATGGAGATGGAGTATGGATATTTGAGTTGATTTGGTATTACAAGATCACGTCGTTATGCCGTCGAAATGTACCGAGAATGAATATTGCTACGTATATATATTGGTTGAGGTATTGATTGAGTTGAAGATTGATTTTTGTATCTATTGAACCTTGCCATTTCAGATTCATCTTGCCACGTTTCGACATCGAGACCTCAACACCGATAAAGGTTTAACAACGAAAGGTATAATTCATGTTTTGTTTGGGGAGACACAACTCAAATGAGATTCAATTTGAGTTTCCCAACAAAATCACATACTAAGTTATGTTTATATTCTGAATGTTTATGCCTTGTTATAGAATTGTATTCAAGCCTTGAGATAGGAGTCATTGACAGATTTGTCAAACTAGATGTTCGGTAGTATCGTCACATTGGAGCAGTTCGACTCCGTGTGTAGACACTCGATACAGACATGACCGAAGTCTAGGAATAAGCCGTACCGTTACCCCGATTGGGAGGGTAGGTGACAGACAGTGACGTCTTATTCACACCGGGATCCCTAGAGATAGACACGAGTTGAGTCAAGATATGAGTTTGAATAATATGAATTATGTTTACTAGATTATGCAACGTATTGTTATTGATTATATGCATGATTGCTTTATCTGTATTTACTAATGTATCATAATTACTGATTCATATATTATGATTCTGTAGTCAATAACATGACATGCATATATACATGTTTTATACTGGGATTTGTTCTCACCGGAGTTTCCGACTGTTGTTGTGTCTGTATGTGTGCATAACAACAGGTAGGGCAGGATCTGAGTCGCAACAGAAATGAGAGATGGATATAGCATGGTGATCACGGGCATAGCAGATGTACTAGTAGTTTGTACTTTTGATTATGTACTGTATTTGAATACTGGTTTGTTGAATATGTATTGGACAAGATATGTATACTACGTTTATGGAGATAAATAAATAAAAACCTTGTGCTTGTTTATCTACATTTGATTGCATATTAAAAGAAAATTTTTTTTATGACCCACATTTTCGAACAAAGATCCAATTAATCCCAGAAAGAATTGAGTTAGAGCCCGGGTCCCCACAACAGGTGGTATCAGAGCCGTAGGTTCTGTAGATTGAGATAGACTAGAATGAGAGGGGTAGATCGAGTCATCTTCCTTGCTTTATGATGTGCTAGCATGATTTATTGCTTTCCCTATTACATGTGCATTGTTATCTGAATTGACTTACAGCATGTACTCGTAAAGACTGAATCAGAACCGATTCTGGATCAGAGGTATATGATCAGAGGAGGGCTGAGACAGATTGTATAGATTGTGTATTAATTGATTGCTATTCAGATATGCCGCCTCGACGAGTACCGCAACCAACAGTAGGTCGTGCACCAGAACATGGCAGTACATCCGGTGATCCGATGGACGTGACTGCTACACCGATGGAGACTTTGGTTAAACGATTTCAGTCCTTCCGACCACCAACACTGAAAGGCACAGAAAATGCAGTCGAATGTGAGAGCTGGCTAGAGGATATCGAGATGCTATTCGAAACCCTTGAGTACACTGATGATCGACGAGTGAAATTAGTGGGGCACCAATTGCAAGACGTAGCAAAGAGTTGGTGGATCACTATGAAGAGAGCATTGGAGCATCGTGGCACACAGATTACCTGGAAGGTGTTCAAGACTGAGTTCTATCAGCGATTCTTCCCAGTGTCATACCGAAAGGACAAGGGTGCCGAGTTTGCCAACCTGAGGCAGGGACAACTGAACATCGAGGAGTATGTTGCTAAGTTTCGTCATTGCTCAGATTCGCCCCTCATGTTGCTGAGAATGAAGAGGCCGTTGCGGATCAGTTTATAAATGGATTGAATCCAGACATCTTTACCTTGGTGAACACCGGTAGGCCCAACAACTTTACTGATGCATTGAATCGCGCCAAGGGAGCGGACGCGGGATTACTTAGGCAACGAAGCATTCATTATGTTGCGCCGATTCCTAGACCGCCACTACCTTCAGTTCAACCCCCTCCTCGATTTGAGAGCGATGGTAGCAGCAGTGGAAGAAAAGATCAGTTGAAAGCAAAGGGGAAACAGTTCAAGAGATCAGGGAGCAATTCATCGAGCTCCGGCGGGTCACGACAGAGAGGTCCAGGCCAGAGTACCGAGTACACAGGTGTGTATTGCAGTTCTTGCGGAGGTAGACATGCCACCGAGCAATGTCAGGGTGTGATGGGCAGATGTAACATATGCAAGCAACAGGGACATTTCGCTAGGGTCTTGTTAGAGTAGGTGCACGTCGAGCCAAGTGTTGGCCGACTGTTCACAATGAAACTCTTTGTATAAACGATCTTTATTTTAATAATATTTCAATTTATTAATTTGGCGCATCTTTATCTTTATACCCATGCTTGTTGCATAGATAAAGTCCTTGAATATACAAATAGTAGAAAGAATATGAGATGCTCATATGATGAGTATCATGAAACTCATATTTGGAATACTGTATATTCTAAACCGTTCCTAGTCGATTCAGCCGCCACTAAGAAGGATAAAGGCCGCTCGAGTTAGAGACTAGTATCTGCGATGTGAGTACCATGTTTCATTGGTAGGGGACATTGTGATGTCCGAGCGTGCAGATAGGTGCTCCTGGTAGAGTGCACTGAACAACCCTCTATAAAGGACTTTCCAAGTGGTTCTCACTTATCGAGTGGAAAAGTCCTAGTTTATGGTTGTACACCATTAGTCCTTATGACCCGGGACAACATTGAGACTCTATATGCTAGCGTTTCACTTTGACTTGTTTACCGACTCTTATGGGGTCATCAGGTGGCAAGGTTGGGTGTTACGGCGAAACATATAGGAGTCGATGCATTGTAGCCGGGGATTCACCGCTTACCTACGGGTATGGATATCCTATGTGTTTTTCATGTATGTGTGGGTTGAAATCTCTGATCAGAGTATGGTGGTAATTATGAAAGGGGTTTCATAAATTACACCATCGATGCAACCACAACATGACACATAGTATCGATTCATTGACAACTCTCGATAAACCAATAGTTGTCGAATCGGTCGGGATATATGAGTTGAAGGGACCGTACTGTACGCTAACCATAATTGAATGGTTCTTGCAGGCACTATCATGTGATACCTAGGGAATCACGTAAGCGATGCTGCTAGGCGTTTAACGTGATTGGTTGGGTACTATCAGACTTGAGTTCTGACGTTCTTACTATCAAGGAGTTGATAAGTAAGAATGGAGCAATTGGGGTATGCTCGAATAAGGACATGCTTAGTCCGAATCACATAGAGATGTGAACCCACGGCTAGTTGTATCAATGAACCATTGAGGGCCACACAAGTACTGGCTTTGTAAATCCCGATGAGAAGTAAAATAGTTCAATGTGTTGAACGGCTTATAAATGTGTTTATAAGCGTTAAGAAAAATAGAAGTATGACTTCTAAGAGAGAAATATAAATTTTAATTTATGGAAGTGTTCCTAAGATTAAAATTTGGCCAAGTAAATAATGTAGTTGAAAATTGTGATTTTCATAAACATTATTGTGGACTAAATAAAATTAATTCAAGTGTTGAATTAATTAAACACTAGTAGACCTAGTAGAGTCTAAATAATTAAATTAATTCAAGTGTTGAATTAATTAAATAATATTGAGTCTTGTAGAGCTCAATTAAAATAATTATTTAACTAGTGGGACTTGAATAAATTCAAGTAGTATTTAATTAATCTCAAATGTGTTTGAGATAATTAAAATTTAGTCTATGGTTTTTAATGTGTTAAAAACTATATTGTATGCATGTCATTCTAGGGTTTGCATGCTTTGGGGAGGTGAAGGGTTGGAGACTAGGCATGCAACTTTTTGTTGCTTTTGAGAGTTGCTTTTCTCACAACCTAGACTCAACTTCTCTCCCTCATTCATACTCTACCTTGGCCGAAAAAATTGGGGCTTTTTCTCTCAAATATTTTTCTTCTTTGTTCTTCATTTTTGTTGGAGAAACAAAAATCTTTTCATTGAAAAATCTTCTAGTTTTTCTAGTGCAAAACTAGAAGGGGTTTACCTAGCTTGTGGTGGGCCTTATTTTGAAGGAAAGGAGGTTGAGCTTGTAGACTTGTCTTCCATTTGAAGAGCTTTGTTGTTCACAACAAAGTTGGTGCCATCATCAACTCTAAGGAGTTGATAGGTAAATTTCTACAAACATCCTATGCATGTTTTTGATTTCTTGTAAATATTGCACAAAATATATGAGGGGGCCGAAATATATGCTCTAAAATTTTAATTTTTCGCTTCCGTTGCGTTTCCGGCCTCCGTAACCGGTCCGCTTTCAAGTGGTATCCGAGCTAAGGTTACGGTTTTTGTGCTATATTTACGTAATATTGTATTGAGATCGATTTCTAACCGCTTGAGAATTTTTGGGTGCAAGATTTGAAAGGGCCGAAAATATTTTACAAAACAAAAAAAAAAAAAACATTTTTCGGGCAGCCGAGGGGCTGCCCGAAGGGCTGCCCGAAAATTTCGGGCAGCCGAGGGGCAGCCCAAGGGGCTGCCCGAAATGTACAGATTTTAAAATAAAAAAAAAAAATTTTTGTTGCCGGAATCCGGCGACGGAGCTCCGGCGACGGCGATGACGGCTAGGGTTTCCAAAAGTGTTTTGGACAATCTTAGTGTCATGGGCCTTGAGTTGTTGGGCCATTAGATGGTCAACATAATTTTGTGAAATTTAAATGGGCCAAGCTATTTTTGGTGAAAAATGAGTTTTGGGCCCTTAAGTTTAAATTTACAATTGTTGCACATATTTTCTCATAAAATAAATAATTGAAGTAGGACTTTAATTATTTATAGTAAATTGTGATTTACAAGAAATTCGATTATAAATAAATTAATTTGAAAGTACACAAAGGTGTTTGTATACTTTGTTGATTTAATTTATAATTGTGGCGGTTAGTGATTGGATCAAGATATATAATATTGGATCAATTAATTATAGTGATAATTGATTGATGGTGTATGATATGTGATATTATGCATGAAGGATGATCAAAAGCCCAAGCCCAATTTGCTAGGTGTATGCTAGGATATTTGTGTTGTATGATTGTAATAATTATCAATTTATAAAGTGGGCTTGGTTTATGGCCCGTTCCCACCCCATGAGATGTATCCCTATGTGCCATGGATATTTAATTGTAAATATTAGAATAGGGGAAGATCAAGATTGGAAGATGGTGGCCTTGGTGATTATGAAGATCGAAGACATGTAATATTGGATGCTAATGTAATAATTTAGTTGCATTGCATCCCTGCATTTACCCTAGGATTGGACCTAGGCCCGTGTTTGGCTCACACGGGCCATTAGTTTTGGGGCGATTGATCATCCTTGTACTGTTTTCTATTTATAATATATGCATGATATGTTATAAATAATGAGTATGTGCGTTATTATTATTATAATAACAAAGTTGCATGAATCCGGCAAACATACGATCAAACATGGCGAGCTTTTAAAATAAAATTAATGATGAGACCTTTCAAAATTAAAAACCCTCATTTTGAATAAGATTCAAAATTAATATCAAGTCCGAAAAGGGGAATTATAAATTTGTTTATAATTTCCTTGTCTTCCATCGACAATGGATGCATGATGAACGCTACCCGTACTCGGGGCTCGGCTCATATTATTGAGGGGGCCCTGGGTGCCGGAAAGCTGTGACATCCATTGACATGGTGATGTGAACTACGTGGAACTCCCATGATTTCGGCTCATATTATTGAGGGAACTCATGGCGACCGTCCATTAAGGTTCAATATCGATGGGTTAGGCTTGACACGTAAAGATGAACGACGTCATATTATTGGGTCCTAATCAAACGTGAGACAAAAGAATACGTAGAGGGTTGCATAGCGATGCAATTGGAAACTACCTTTTAGGAGTTGTGATGGCCGATATTATTCGGGATCACAATTCGCTAATTGGACCTTACGTACCTACTGAGGAAAGTGTTTCCCGTTTTCACTAGAGGGTAGTGAAAATGTCAAAACAGTGGGAGCGATTATTTATAAAGTAAAAGTCCAAACTTTATATCTTATTAAATATTTTAAAATAGTCATTAACATTTATCTGTTTTACTTTTCAGTACAATCTTTGACATGTCATCAATTCGCAACCCGTTTTCGGTCATTCTCGAAAAACACATTCTAACCGGACCAAACTATATCACTTGGCTAAGAAATTTAAAGATTGTCCTAAACTCGGAGAAGATCGCATATACACTTACTGAGGCGCCCCCTGCTGAGGCTCCTATAGGCTGCACTCCTGAGGAATTGCAGACCTACAAGGATTGGTGCGACCATGACTTGAAGGCGAAGTGTTATATGCAGGCTTCGATGAACGATGAGCTGCAAAGGCGATTCGAGGATGCTAAGAATGCTGCTGACATTCATATGCACCTCAAGGAGCTCTTCGGTGAGCAGACTCGGCCTTTGAGGCATGCCACAGTGAAGGAGCTCATCACTTTACGCATGCGAGATGGGACTTCGGTCCATGAGCATGGCCTAAAGTTGATTGGGCTCGTGGACAAGCTCGTAGGCATGGATTTGATCTTGCCATCGGAGTTGACCACGGATGTGTTGCTGTTGTCACTGCCCAGCTCTTTCGATCCTTTTGTCGTGAACTTCAACATGAACAAGCTTGAGCCCAGCCTTGAAGAGTTGGTGAACATGCTTGTGACCTTTGAGTCCACGATCAAGAAGGAGAAGCAGGTTCTTTTTGTGGGCTCTTCATCTGGCACGAAGACCGGTCCACCTGGGAAGGGAAAGAAGCGTTCTTTCCAGCGTACCAAGAAGAGCGAGCCCTTGAAGAGGCAGACTTCGAGTCCCGTAGTGGCAGCCGCGCCAGTGAAGGCTGAAAAGACTGTTGACATCTGTCACCACTGCAAGAAGCCTGGACATTGGAGGCGTAACTGCAGGGAATATCTTGCGCAGAAGGGTTCTGCCAAAGGTATGTTCTTTATTGAAGTAAATATCTCGATTAACTCTACTTCTTGGGTATTGGATACCGGCTGTGGCTCACATCTCTGTAACGATTTGCAGGTGATGGGAAGAAGTAGAAGGCTCCGAGAGGGTGAGACCTTCTTAAGGATGGGCAATGGAGCAAGAGTTGCTGCCAAGGCCATAGGAGATGTTTGTTTAATTTTGAACAATGATTTTAAGTTTGTATTAAGAGATGTTTTATTTGTACCAGACTTGATTAAAAACATTATTTCCATTCCTATGCTTGATATTGATGGATATTCTTGTTTATTTGGCAAAGGTGTTTGCAATATTTACAAGAATGAATGTTTAGTTGGTACCGGTGAACTTGAAAACAATCTCTACACCTTAAAATTAAAAGATATTCCACTTAACAATGTCCAAACGATAACAACAACAAATAAGCGCAAACAAGATACTCTTAATTCGGCACAATTATGGCATGCTCGATTAGGTCATATATCCCTAAGAAGGATGAACAAGTTAGTGGGAGTTGGCATGTTTGATATGTCCGATATTAATGCTCTCACGACTTGTGAATCCTGTCTAAAAGGAAAGATGACCAAAATTCCCTTTAAGGGCCATGCGGAGCGAGCCAAAGGGTTATTGGATTTGATCCATACCGATGTGTGCGGTCCGCTTAGCATCACCACTAAGCATGGACATGCCTACTTCATCACCTTTACCGATGACCATTCGAGGTATGGGTATGTGTATTTGATGAAATACAAGTCTGAAGCCTTTGAAAGGTTCAAAGAATTCAGAAGTGAAGTAGAGAATCAATTGGGACGAAGCATCAAGACACTTCGATCGGATCGAGGTGGTGAGTACTTGAGTGCCGAGTTCCAAGAGTATCTTAGAGAGAATGGGATTCTCTCGCAGTGGACTCCGCCCGCTACACCACAGTTGAATGGTGTTTCGGAGCGTCGTAACCGGACTTTGATGGACATGGTTCGGTCTATGATGGGGTTCACGGAGTTGCCGCCATCCTTTTGGGGATATGCGCTTGAAACAGCGGCAATGTTGTTGAACAATGTCCATACAAAGGCAGTTGACAAGACTCCATATGAGATATGGATGGGTAAGCCTCCCAAGTATTCTTATCTTAGAATATGGGGGTGTCCTGCTTATGTGAAGCAGACAGTGGGAGATAAATTGGATAGTCGATCCATTTTATGCTACTTTGTGGGATATCCAAGGAATTCAATTGGATATTACTTCTATCATCCCCAAGAAGCAAAGGTGTTTGTTTCTAGGAACGCAACCTTTTTGGAAAAGGAATTTCTATTAGATAGAAAAGGCGAGATGATAGAACTCGAAGAGGTTCGAGAGACACCCACAGTTGTAGAACCCACACCCGAGAAGCCAAGTGAGGAGATACAAGCTCCTAGAAGAACCGAGAGAGTCTCGAGACCACCTGTGAGGTATGGTCTGCTTCTTGAAGAGGGCCATGATGAGCCTAACCTTGGATGTGATCCAAGGACTTTCAAGGAAGCGTTATCGGATGCCGATTCATCCAAGTGGCTTGAAGCAATGGAATCTGAGATGAATTCCATGCATTCGAACCAAGTGTGGAATCTCGTGGATCCACCTGAGGGAATTGTTCCCATAGGGTGTAAATGGATTTACAAGAGGAAACTTGGGGCGGATGGGAAGGTATTGACCTTCAAGGCGCGATTGGTAGCAAAAGGGTATACTCAAAGGCAAGGTGTTGACTATGAGGAAACCTTTTCTCCAGTTGCGATGTTCAAGTCCATTAGGATATTGCTAGCCATAGCTGCATGGTATGACTATGAGATATGGCAGATGGATGTTAAGACAGCCTTCCTTAATGGGGATATTAAGGAAGAAATTTACATGTCTCAACCTGAGGGTTTCACATCTATCGGAAGTGAGCATATGGTATGCAAACTTCAAAGATCTATTTATGGTCTTAAGCAGGCATCGAGGAGTTGGAACCTCAGATTCGATAGTACAATCAAAGAGTTTGGTTTTACTAAGAATCCTGAGGAACCCTGTGTGTATAAGAAGGTCAGTGGGAGTGCTGTGACATTCCTTGTTCTTTATGTTGATGACATTCTACTCATTGGGAATGATGTAGGAATGTTGCAATCAACAAAGATATGGTTAGCAAGTAAGTTCTCAATGCAGGACTTGGGTGAAGCATCTTTTGTATTGGGAATACAGATCTATAGAGATAGATCAAGAAGATTGCTTGGTCTCACCCAGTCCACATACATTGATACCATCGTGAAGCGGTTCTCGATGGATGAGTCCAAGAGAGGACATCTACCAATGTGTCATGGCGTGTCCCTATCCAAGTCTATGTCTCCCAAGACTGATGCAGAGATAGCGGCGATGACACGAATTCCGTATGCTTCGGCTATTGGTAGTATTATGTATGGGATGATATCTACACGTCCTGACGTGGCATTTGCACTAAGTGTAGTGAGTAGATATCAATCCAACCCTGGTCTTCCACACTGGAAAGCTGTGAAAGACATCCTCAAGTATTTGAGAAGGACCAATAAGTTGTTTTTGGTCTATGGGGGTGGAGAACTAAAATTGGAAGGCTATACCGACTCTAGCTTCCAAAGCGATGTTGATGACTCGAAGTCAACCTCCGGATTCATATTCATGCTCAATGGTGGTGCTGTCTCTTGGAAGAGTTCCAAGCAAGACAGTACTGCGGATTCCACCACTGAGGCAGAATACATTGCTGCATCGGCTGCAGCAAAGGAGGCTGTTTGGATTAGGAATTTCGTCCAAGAGTTGGGCGTCATTCCAAATGGAGTTGCTCCTATCCCGGTGATGTGCGACAACACGGGAGCCATAGCTCAGGCGAAGGAGCCAAGGTCTCATCAGAAGTCCAAACACGTATTGAGAAAGTACCACATCCTCAGAGAGATCGTGGAAAGAGGAGATGTCGTGATTGACAAAGTCGGCTCCGCAGATAATGTTGCTGATCCACTAACTAAGCCTTTACCAGGACCATCGTTCGAGAAGCATCGCGAATCAATGGGTCTAAAGCATATAGGTAGTTGGCTCTAGTGCAAGTGGGAGATTGTTAGAGTAGGTGCACGTCGAGCCAAGTGTTGGCCGACTGTTCACAATGAAACTCTTTGTATAAACGATCTTTATTTTAATAATATTTCAATTTATTAATTTGGCGCATCTTTATCTTTATACCCATGCTTGTTGCATAGATAAAGTCCTTGAATATACAAATAGTAGAAAGAATATGAGATGCTCATATGATGAGTATCATGAAACTCATATTTGGAATACTGTATATTCTAAACCGTTCCTAGTCGATTCAGCCGCCACTAAGAAGGATAAAGGCCGCTCGAGTTAGAGACTAGTATCTGCGATGTGAGTACCATGTTTCATTGGTAGGGGACATTGTGATGTCCGAGCGTGCAGATAGGTGCTCCTGGTAGAGTGCACTGAACAACCCTCTATAAAGGACTTTCCAAGTGGTTCTCACTTATCGAGTGGAAAAGTCCTAGTTTATGGTTGTACACCATTAGTCCTTATGACCCGGGACAACATTGAGACTCTATATGCTAGCGTTTCACTTTGACTTGTTTACCGACTCTTATGGGGTCATCAGGTGGCAAGGTTGGGTGTTACGGCGAAACATATAGGAGTCGATGCATTGTAGCCGGGGATTCACCGCTTACCTACGGGTATGGATATCCTATGTGTTTTTCATGTATGTGTGGGTTGAAATCTCTGATCAGAGTATGGTGGTAATTATGAAAGGGGTTTCATAAATTACACCATCGATGCAACCACAACATGACACATAGTATCGATTCATTGACAACTCTCGATAAACCAATAGTTGTCGAATCGGTCGGGATATATGAGTTGAAGGGACCGTACTGTACGCTAACCATAATTGAATGGTTCTTGCAGGCACTATCATGTGATACCTAGGGAATCACGTAAGCGATGCTGCTAGGCGTTTAACGTGATTGGTTGGGTACTATCAGACTTGAGTTCTGACGTTCTTACTATCAAGGAGTTGATAAGTAAGAATGGAGCAATTGGGGTATGCTCGAATAAGGACATGCTTAGTCCGAATCACATAGAGATGTGAACCCACGGCTAGTTGTATCAATGAACCATTGAGGGCCACACAAGTACTGGCTTTGTAAATCCCGATGAGAAGTAAAATAGTTCAATGTGTTGAACGGCTTATAAATGTGTTTATAAGCGTTAAGAAAAATAGAAGTATGACTTCTAAGAGAGAAATATAAATTTTAATTTATGGAAGTGTTCCTAAGATTAAAATTTGGCCAAGTAAATAATGTAGTTGAAAATTGTGATTTTCATAAACATTATTGTGGACTAAATAAAATTAATTCAAGTGTTGAATTAATTAAACACTAGTAGACCTAGTAGAGTCTAAATAATTAAATTAATTCAAGTGTTGAATTAATTAAATAATATTGAGTCTTGTAGAGCTCAATTAAAATAATTATTTAACTAGTGGGACTTGAATAAATTCAAGTAGTATTTAATTAATCTCAAATGTGTTTGAGATAATTAAAATTTAGTCTATGGTTTTTAATGTGTTAAAAACTATATTGTATGCATGTCATTCTAGGGTTTGCATGCTTTGGGGAGGTGAAGGGTTGGAGACTAGGCATGCAACTTTTTGTTGCTTTTGAGAGTTGCTTTTCTCACAACCTAGACTCAACTTCTCTCCCTCATTCATACTCTACCTTGGCCGAAAAAATTGGGGCTTTTTCTCTCAAATATTTTTCTTCTTTGTTCTTCATTTTTGTTGGAGAAACAAAAATCTTTTCATTGAAAAATCTTCTAGTTTTTCTAGTGCAAAACTAGAAGGGGTTTACCTAGCTTGTGGTGGGCCTTATTTTGAAGGAAAGGAGGTTGAGCTTGTAGACTTGTCTTCCATTTGAAGAGCTTTGTTGTTCACAACAAAGTTGGTGCCATCATCAACTCTAAGGAGTTGATAGGTAAATTTCTACAAACATCCTATGCATGTTTTTGATTTCTTGTAAATATTGCACAAAATATATGAGGGGGCCGAAATATATGCTCTAAAATTTTAATTTTTCGCTTCCGTTGCGTTTCCGGCCTCCGTAACCGGTCCGCTTTCAAGTGGTATCCGAGCTAAGGTTACGGTTTTTGTGCTATATTTACGTAATATTGTATTGAGATCGATTTCTAACCGCTTGAGAATTTTTGGGTGCAAGATTTGAAAGGGCCGAAAATATTTTACAAAACAAAAAAAAAAACATTT